>NW_011948439.1:2256629-2286531 GCF_000503995.2 Ceratosolen solmsi marchali
TGTAGTTTTGTTGTAGAGGAGACTGTTATCCAACTTAACAAAAATAAAATAGTAAATTAATTAAAAATTTTTAAATTTACCCCGTTGCTTTAAATGCTCTTGTGGAGTCACAACATTATACATTATGCTAAATGAAATTCAAATTTAATAATGCGATATACGATGATATATGTATGCACGAATGTAAATAAACATTTTAATGAATAATTATATGTTTTATTGCCAAAATAAAGGCAGAAATTTGAAATTGATTTCAATTAATGTTGATTGTCAATTAATGTTTTTTACTATAATTGTCGTATTTTCTTTCAAACGATATTGCTGTGATTTCATGAAATTTGGAATCGAAAGACAAATGTTATACAAAAATCCTTACACCGCTTTGTCCAGTCAATTGTTAAAAAAGCTTCTTTTCCATAATTCAAATTCCTTCGTTCGATAAGATTAGCTTAACATCAACTTTAGCGAGCTCACGCGATATTTCCTCATTTACAGTTTCATTCGCACCAGTTTTACGCAAACAATTCACCGCCTACCAAATAAATCTCCGTAGCGCATCCGTTGCAAAAATTCATCCTTAAAACAAAAATTAAAAATTTAGCTGTCGAAGAATTGTTGCCGTTGCGCAAAGTGAGTAATGAATTTGTAATAGTGAGCCTTTAAAGCTCTCGACAGTAGTCGCCAGATGGCGTAATGATGTACAGATAAGACAGGCGCGTGTTTAAATGTGTTGTTATTGTAACACTAACCTCCAAGATTTACCGAAACCGGAGAAAATAGTTGAGTTAAATGATTATGTTGGAAAATTGTTTTAGGTAGTTTTGAAGTTAGTGTGCTACTTAAGAATGTCTGGAACGATAAGGCAGTTGGAAGACCGTCAGTTACCCAATGAAGTAACTTTAATGCATTGGTCTCCAAATATGGATCTTCTAGCAATAGCTAATTCTAAAGGTTTAGTATTGTACATCAAGACTCGAAATGTAATAGATACTTTTATTTCACAATGACATGATAATTTTAGGAGAGCTAGCACTGCATAGATTGACATGGCAACGCGTTTGGCTTTTGAATCCATTTGAAGAGGGAGATATAATAACAAACATTGCATGGAGACCGGACGGTAAACTCCTTGCGATCACCTACGCAAACTCCAAATCATTGTATTTAGTTGACATTGAAAATAAAAATGTTGTACATAAGTCTCAGTTGAAGTCCGATGAAGGCTGCACGTATATGGCTTGGTTATCCCTTACTCCACCTGTTTGTAGCAATGCCAATGAAAAAGTTTGCTCGTCTTGTACTGGCGATTATTTGCCACCGTTACCTAATTTAAATAGAAGTTTTGGCCAAGAACCCGAGAGGAAGGAATTTTTCTCACAAACCCTAGATATGCTATTCGTAAGTGTGTAAAGTAACATGAAAATTTAAAAAGAAACGACAATAATAATATGTGTTTTAGCTTGGTCAAGAAAATGGCAATATCATGATGTACATATTTGGAATGTTTTATTGCGGTATGATTACGATCGGTAATGGACCTGTGTTGGAAATCAGCGGTGGTGGGGGTAAAGCTTTGTGGGCCAGTTGGAAGAGCAGCGATTCTATAGTTGTTGTACGACTGTCGTGTTCGTTGCTTCAAAATAGCGAGGCATTTTTAAATGTAGATCTCTTGATTATAATATTGTATTAGAAAAATTAATTTATTAATTCAAAAATATAACTTACCGATGTAAAGGTGGCCCAAATCCAAGCTCACGTGGAGTTCTTAATGGATTACTTATCGCGGACGTTAATGGCCATTTCAGAAGCGTGGGAAACTATCCTTTTAGAAATGGATGAAAAATTAGCTAAATATGCCGCTGATAAGCCACCGGGTAGTGTAGCTGCAGACTTTTTGGAGCTTTTGATGGTCGGAGTTCCAACACCCGATTTAGTTAATTTTTTACTGCGAGATCTTACGGAAAAAGGATTAAAGAAATTAGGACATAGCATTGATATGTGTTATAGTAATATTCAAGTAATATTTTAAGTACTTAGTGGCATATCGCTTAATAAGTGTTTTTCTCAAATATGAAATAATTTTTCAGAAATTGGTGTTAAAACATTTGAGTAGCGTAGGAATGGCTTTGATATATCATTTAGCCGAAATGCGTGGGATGGTTCGCTTTGGAGGTGCTTACGAAGCATTAGGACTCAGAGACGAGGCTCCCATAACCAATGCTCTCAGTGCAGCGCAATCTTTATTAGAGATTCAGCAGGTCATCGATCACAATATGCGTGATTATAAAGCTTTTATAAGGTATGAAGTAATAAATTCATTATTAGTATGGATATACGCTTGGATAAATACTTTTAATCCATTGCTAGGTGGCTTTATACCATTATACTAAGACTGAATGATGAAAGAGTTCCATCCGAGATGAGTAGAGTGAGTCAGCAAGATTTAACTTACATTGCGGAATTTCTACGTGGATTTGATAAAATTGAGTTGAATGCCAGTAAACGTAAGGGGGTTAATTTAGAAAAATTAGGGCAATATTTGAGGCAAGATCCCTTACAAACCTGCTTCAGTCCCGAAGGAAGCGAATGGGCTTCGATGCTTGTCGAGAACAGATGCTTACAAAATCATCCTCTCATTATAAAACAAGACTTCGAAGGCTCTTTATTGCAGGCACATTTGACTCTAATCGAGACTGTTAATCAAGTGTTTGTTTGTGCCTATCAAGATCTGACGCAACATTTCAAACAAAAAGTTATGCCCTTGTTATCTGTAACGAGTACTTTATGTTCTCAAATTGTAACAACGGATGGAAATTTAATGATTGCAGTACCAAATACCGATCACAAAATACTTCAATTGTTTAAAATTAATTTTACATCAATGAGTGACGATTTAAATTCTAAAACGATTAAAATTGATATAGGTAACAAACAAGGTAATGATACCGAATTTTTAATATTTCATTCTAATTCGCAAAGCATTGTTAGTGCTATCTTCTTTTTTTTTCTTTTTTTTTTCTTTTGCAACAGCTCCTTCCACTCCCTCAAAAAAATCCGAAGATCAAAGAGTATCCGACCTACAATTTTATTCGCAAGAGTTTCTAAGTTTATTAATTCTAAATCAAGAAAATAACACTTCATGTTTAATTCAACTACCTATGAATCATGCTAGATTTAACGATGAGCAAAATATAAAACCAGATTTTATAATAAATTTAAATGATGTGACAGATCCAAATTTGTCCAAACCATTTCAGGATATATCACCGAGACAACTGACTGTTAGTGGTCCACGAAAAGTAGCTGCAATTTTAAGTGAAAATAAACGAAAAATTCGATTACTCGAAACGGAAGTCGATCCTGAAGAGGATGACGATGATGATGACGAACAAGTTGGAGATGATAGCATGATGGACATTACTCCAGGTAGTACTGCAAGCACTTCTCGGGCATAATTAAATATAAGTTAAAACTTATATTTATTGTAAATAATTATTATTAATACTATTTGTTGTTAAATTGTTTAAATCTTTTACGTATAAATTAAAATAAATTCAATAAAATTTCTTATTTAACTTTATTTACATTAGTTATGTATTTCATCGTTAATATTTTATGAACGTTAACAAGTAATTACATATTATTCAATAGAAGAAATTTAAGTATAATTTTAGTTTTTCGCTTTTATAATACAAAAGTATGAAACGTATATATTTACATATATATTAATTTGAAAATAATGAAGTACAAAATTATTTGTTCAATTTATTGAATTACATTCAAAGGAAAGCATAAAAAATAATTAGGCTACAAAATATCACTAATACTTCTTTTTCACGTTATTACATCGAACGAATGTGGAAAGAGTTTAAACATTAAAATTATATAGTTTGTTCCTTTTGCATTTGATGAAATACTTTAGGAAAATCAACGTCAAAACCCACATTGTCAGAACCATCGAATTGAGATGTTATGGTGCTTGGATTTGCCGATATAGAATATAGATTTTCTATACATTTTTCTGGAGAATTTTCTCGTGATTCTTCCAATACATCTACATCAAATGTATATAAAATATTAAAAAAAATGTAAATAATATAAATTAAATTTGCCTTTATAAAAATGATTTTACCAAGAAAACTTTGTTGAGCTCTTTTTTGCTTTAACATAATGATAAGAAGTATTATTGCAATGCCTACTACTATTACCATAATTATAGTCATTCCTCTTAGTAAATTTGTCTAAAATGAAATTTCTTTGATCATTTACTCTATGAATCTTACTAACCATTAAATTTATTTAAATAATATTTGTTTAAATTTTTAAAAATTGTCTATAGGATACCTCAAATGAATTTTCTACAAGTACTTGTATGTCTTTTTTAACAATCAATTTTACAACATTAATATTAATAGCTGATTTATCTTTAATTCCTCTTGAAATACATTTATAAAAACCTGATTCAGCCATTGATACCTTCTATGTACAATATTAAATGAC
Source organism: Ceratosolen solmsi marchali (assembly GCF_000503995.2). Lineage (NCBI taxonomy): Eukaryota > Metazoa > Arthropoda > Insecta > Hymenoptera > Agaonidae > Ceratosolen > Ceratosolen solmsi. The sequence goes on from NW_011948439.1 coordinate 2,261,130, forward strand.
ATATAATTGTATATAACAAACGTCATAAATAAAAATAATATTTAAGATTAATGATCTATAAAATTAAGAAAGTACCCTTATATATAATTTTCCTGTAAGTACTTCATAGTTATATTTGTTCTCATCGAGAGGATTTTCAGGACCAATGGTATGACTGTCATCTTTTAATTTCCAAAACATAAACATATGATAATCATCGCTACTGAGACATGGAAGCTCTGCTAAATGCCCAGTGACAACTTCCATTACTGTAATAGAAGCTTCAGCAATCCCTTGATTTGCTACATTCAGGTACAAACATAGTATATACAAATGAAGCATCTGGAATAAAGATATTCAAATTATTAATATAATAACATAATTTTTATGACATATAAAAATTTGTCCTTAATCAACGTATTTCATGCAATTTTTATTTAAAAATTAAATTACAAATAACAAATGATAAAAAAAAGAGGCATCTATTTAATGTGGTAATTACTTCTTAAATACGTAACTAAGATACTCTGATATATTAAATATTATTATTATTGATAAATTTTTCATTAAATTTGTATTTATCATGAAGTTTATTCATTATGTACGGTCTTCTAACATGATAATAATCCATAATAAGAAGATATAATTATAAAGAAATTCCATAATATCCTCTCAAATTACTCAATAAATGACTAATAACACAAGCTTCCACGAAGAGCAACTTATTTATATCAATGTCCTGCTAATTCTTGGTTCAACAAGATTATTTATAGTAAGTTAAATTCTCTAACATTTAATCCAACTACATCAGTATGACTTTATTGGATTATCAATAATATCAATATCAATAATTTCTTTATAAAGACGGTTGTTATAGATTCCAATTTATCAATTTACTCAATTTATTTACTTGTTATCTTAAATTGATGGAATAGATATATTATTTTCATATCCATATCAAAGTAATAGTAATGCAATAAATAATACTTATTCTACCACATTTTAAAATTCATTCAAAAGATTAATGTAATATTAACATATTTAATTAATATTTTGAATTTGTGTTATAGGAATATATATATATATATATAGATATTGTACTAATCATACCATGTATAAATGTTAGGCATGCATTTGTTTGATTAATATCTAGAATTTTGTATAAGATGAACAAAAACATCTGCTGCAAGTGCTGTAAACAACACCCAAAACGGTGCTAAGACTGCTTTAGCTGGTAAAACCCACTGTAATGCTTCTAATTTTAAACATACAAGGATCTGAGCACTTAGCTTCATAAGTACCGCAATCATATACCATACCTAGCAAACAAAAATATAAAATTAAATATAATTTTATCATTGTTATGCCATTTATCAATAGGGTATTTAAATGCGGTAAATTATCAATAACATAATTAGATAAAAGACTTATCGTACAAATAATTTACCATTCGTCTAAGACTAATGAGGCGATCGTGGGCATTTTTACAAAATAATATCATATTAAATGCAATGTATATTAACAAAATATTATCATACAACCACATTGGAATAAATACTATAAACCAGTTCCATTGTATTCTTTGATCAAGTCTCAGTACCAATAAAATAAGAAAAATTAATAAATTAAACCATGTAAACAAAGCTCGATGCAAAACAGCCATTTAAAACTTTCACCAAAATTATTTCTATCAATTTAATAATGACAATTATACGATTATCCGTATTTTAAATTCTCTACAAACATAACCTTTTATTAATGATAGAGTCAATCAACTTAGAGAATACATTTTTAAAAACAATTCTATAGTGTTTTAACAACGGTTATGGAGTGTGATTTATTTTCTAATTTTTCTCAATTAGTCAATATGAAAACATTTATGGTAAAAGTTTTTAAAGAAAATTTTCATTACAAAGTATCATTTACGTTTCAAATGCTGCAATTACAATTTCTACATATAGATATATACAATTTCATTTTAATAACTTTGTATTAAAAATGTTAATAATATTATTTTAATTAATTATCGTTGAAAATATTGCTTCATTCCATTCACTGTATTTTATTTTAATTTTTTATTTTTGAATATTTGAATGACTAAATATCTCGTATTAATAATTTTGATTTCAATATACTTAATATTCCACGGACAAATCAATATGTAATCAGTCACATTAATGTTATTTTATGCATTATGGCTGTAAAAAAAAAAAAAAAAAAAAAAAAAAAAAAAAAAAAAAGTCACACAAGTAACTAGTTTAAGCGAACGTCGTATTAAAATTCTCTAAATAAATTATAAATAATTTTATTCTTTCATCTTAAATTTCATGTATTACATACTTTCTTACTACATTAGATATTAGTCTGAGCATACTATCGTAACTGTCACTTTTTTTTTTGTCGGAAAGAGCAGGACAATAAAATCGATGGATTCAAAAATAAAGAAAAATGACATACTTTTTTTAAACGACAAAGCCGTTGATATTGTGGAAGTCGATATTTCAAGTATTTTAATAAATAACACTTTGCTCGGAAATATATTCGTAGCTATAATATATAAATATTATATAAAACGCATATTAATATTAAATGAATATATAAAAATAAAATAAGTCGCATATATTAATAGATATAAGTAAGTCTTAATTGCATTTTTAAGCTAATGCATTTTTGCAAATACATTTTTCGAAATGTTTGATTGTATTATTAAAATTTTGTTTTCCATTTCACTTGAGTTCAAGAACGTTTAAAATCCGATGTCAAATTAAACTAAAATAAGAGAAAATGTTCATTTATCATTAAAGATTTAGAATAGATGCAATGTAGAAAATACTCCGTTTGACTTACATTTACATAATGTAATTTCTAGTACTCTTCAAGTATCTTTATTATGATTAGTTGTATTATTATTATTGTTATTATTATTATTATTATTATTATTATTATTAATAATAAAAAATTTACGAAACTTTTAGTACGCAGATTTGCTTGAGATGGAAACGATAATGAAACAATAGAGTTGATTTTTTGTTATGGGAGGTGCTAGCATAGTAGGTACGTAGCCTTTTAAAAAAAAAAAATAATTTTATGTTTTTTTTTTTTATTTATTTGGATTTTTGTTTATTGACATATCGATGTAAATGAGAAGCACTCAAGCTGTTACAAATTTGATTAAAATCTTTTTCAATTAAATATAATTGTATTTGGTATTACGTCCCGAAGCCCTACTTAATTAACTTCACCAAGCAATATTTGACTTCGAAGAATTGTAGTGGTTAATCAATTATCAGTTTCTAAATCATTATAAATCTCACCGCCAAAACGTTTGGTACTTACCTTTCTCTTATAATAAAAACAAAATTAATTTTAGAAAAACGTGAAATTTGTACGTATAATACTTATATCATGCTTTAGCTGATGTAAGAATAGGCTGAAGGAAATCTGATTTGTCGTTAATGCAGCCGTATATCGAGTACCTTATTGACTTCACATTATTTAACTTCAGGCTTGTAATAGCTTTTTTTAGTTGAAAATGGCCGGAACTCATATTCCTTTGTCGTATGTAAACGTGTATGTAATCTTGGGAATTTGCACCAGGTTTCGAGGAAAATGCCGAGAGTAGCTATTTACCTAAGTAGGAAATGTCGATACGACTTAGCCGTATTTACAAGCCCGACTGAGATCTTCCACTGAGATCAGCCTTCAACGATAATTTCGTAATTAAGCAATAATGTAATAAGGTGAAATTTATTTACATAACATATCGAATGTCATGTATTGTTGACAGTTCCTGCGTGACAATGAATAGGACTGCCGATTGCTTGCTTACGCGAATAACGAGTGTTTTATGTTAATATTTTCTTGTAAGGGCAAAAGTTTATTGTTAAAAAATCATTTTGAACATTTTCTTCCTCTTTTAATTCAATTCTAAAACGCATTAGTTGCATTGTTTCTGTTTTTCTTTTTCCGCTATTTAAGCCATCTTACAGTTTTATAATGGCTTGTGACAAGTGAAACCATAATTTTACGTCCACTTGTCGAAATCATTATTTATAGTTTGCATTCTAATAAGTTTTATTGACAAAAAGAAAGCAAAAAGTATCCAAGAACCATTAACTAAATCAAGTTGTAAATGCATTCGCAAACAAAACAGGTTAGATGTCAAATACACTTGTTTCTATAAATCTGTAAAATTCGAGCAGTAATTTTTGTATTAATTGATATGCAAATATTATTGTTTAACTTTAAATGGCGAGGGCGTTTAAAAGAAATTTACAAAGGAAGAAGAAAAATAAACAATTATAATTAAGTATAATGCGCGCGCGCTTGAGTGTGCGTGCGTAATGGTAGGTATGGCTATTAAAAATAAATGCTTATCTTTACGATTAAGTGGATTTATTCGTAAAATGTGTTTTTATTAGAAATTACCTTGATAAATAATAAACGTATTATAATATAATAATATTACATAATAATTTGCACCTTATCAAGAATAATGAATACATAATGAATGTAAATACAATACTGTTTTATTTATTAAATTTATATATTTTTAAAAAATATAAAAACTAATGTATATTTTTGATTTGGCAGATTTAGATGAAATAAATAAATATTATTATTTTCATAAGGAACGCTTTAATGGATTGCATTTATATTGTCTATTCATTGCGTGACGCTTGTAACACTGGAAAGCTTCTGTAAATTCTATGGCGTTCGATGCAACAAAATTAATAAAAGCATAAGGTTTTATTTCTTCTCGTGCCACCGGTGTTCTGCACATCGACTAAAAAGACATTTAACATTCATGTGAAATTTTTTTGTTATCGTGAATATTTTTCAAAGCTCGTGCATATTTAATAATTCTTACTTCGGCGAACGAGAGAAAAAATACCCGATAATCCGTAATGGCTCCAAATTTCTGAAAATGTATGGGATAAGAATCTTTAGTAGGCCATGCCTCGTATGCCGTGCGAAGTCCAAGTAAATACGAAGTGGCTTTTAAAAGATACTCGTCGGCCTAAAAATTTTTTAATTATTCAAACGTAGTATTTATATTTTAATTTTTCGATTATAGATAATTAATTATACCCTTCGTTTATCCAAGTCGCTTGGCATCTGGTGTAAAACACATTTTGGTGCATACCGAGCATACGTAATTCTTCCTGAAAAAAAAAATATATATATATATATATATATATACATTTTACGTATAAATCATAAAAAAACTATAGATTAATGTAAATTTTTATACTTAGCCATTCCAAATATATTTTCGATGCGATATTTGTTCCAGCTGCTCCATAATTAATTGGACTGTTAAATATGAAAAATATATAATTATTATTCGATATGTATATATGCGTGTATGCTTTTATATAAATAAAAATTTACTCGAATAATTGCGCACTGAGAAACTTATATGTATTTTCACTGAAAACTCGGGGTGGAAAAACTGTAAAAGAAGATTTTTATATTATATATACATCATAAAATATTTTTATTGTACAAAATCATAAAAACATAAAGTATTATTTACTTATTTGTTTGAAGTCTCTCGAAAATTCAATACTCTCTTGAGTAAATGATTTTAAAAATGTTTTCGGACTGAAAATATGAAAATTGGAATTATTGTACACTATACTATATTTTGTTAAAAAAAATCTTATGAATCTCCTGCCCCCCCCCCTCCCCCTCAATATGCTTATTAATACATTTGACTATATTTAATAATAAATTTAATTTAATTTAAAGACCCCTGTCGTTATTTAAATTTTATTAAAAAAAAAAAAAAGTTGGAATAATCAATCACTGAATAACTTTTAACATAGAAATTAAAAATGCCAATCGTATAACTAAATTGAGAGTAAACCATATGAAAAAGTGCTTAGTGCAATTTAAAATAATGTCCATACAACAATTATCTCTTCAACTTTTAATTGTTCCTACTATAAGAAATCATATATATTCTTGGATCACTGCTTGTACTTACTCAAATATAGGCACACTGTAATCATAAAACGATCTCAGTTTATTCTTTAATAAAATCTCGACAAATTTAATTTGATTTGCATAATATAGTTCACTAATTGGAAACTGTAAAATCGAAGTTAGAAAAAATTAATAAACATCCTCTCGTAATAATAGAAAGGAAAAGATTAACTAATTGCGTTTTTCTTACATGTCTATCATAAAATTTCGATACAATTGTTTCATTTGCTAACCAATCAGGATAACCAATTATTACATCAGCATTATTCAATTGCCTTAAAAATTTTTTAGTTACTTCATACGTTATTTCAAGATTATATTCATCGCTTCTTAATTTTCGTTCTATAATATCTTTAACCGCGGTAAATATTCCATCAATCTAAAATAAATTTATGTAGATTAGTATGTACATTATTTTAAGAATTAAATAAATTTGCTTACTATTTCTTTATTGTCTTTCGGAAAATATCTTTGCATATAAACATGAGCAGCACCAACGAGTAAACCCGGTGTGCAAATTAATCTAAACAATGTTAACTAATTAAAATGTTTATATTAAATATTGTACATTTGACAATTATCACATTTAAATCTATATTCTATTATATATATTATTTTAAGATTTTTAATTAAATACATTAATTTTTATATCGATTGCCTTCTTGATGTAATTAACTTTTATATTTTATTAATTTATTTTCCAAACATACTACTTACTTAGACTTTTTTTAATTCTTATATTTACATATTTATTTCTCTTACCGATAAATTTTTTTAATTAAAAATTTGTATAATTGTGTATAAATGTCAATTTTTTATGTTTGTTTTATTAACCCTCGATATATATATATATATATATATATTTTTTTTTTTTTTATATACATATATACAAATAAAAAAATATATATATATAATAATTATATTAATACACATATGATATTTATATCATAATCTTCTTTCCTTTATATGTTATGCCCAACAGGCACAATGTACATAAACGCGCGCGCACAATATAATTTTAACCAATAATTTTTTTATGAATAAATTTTCTGTAATTCATTATAATATTCATTATAATTAATTACAATACTAACCCTTTTACGGATGGTATTATGGAATATTTTTCCTGATATTCTTTTTCCACGAAACCAATTGTCTTTGAAACAAATCTTAAATGTATATAGTCCACTAAACAAGAAGAAAAATATATATATATATATATATATATATATATATATATATATATATACGTGTGTAATGTATAATTGCATTATATGTATATGTAAATATAAGTATTCGATACCAATCGTATTGAAATTGTGTGTTGAGCGCAGAGTTTCCGCTAAGTGAAAGAAATAGCTTTCGTCTTTTATAAGAATTGACTCATATTCATTGATTTCGATGTGCATTTTAGCAAAAAATTCCTTTAGAAGATTTAGCCAGTCAATCTATAAGGATTACTTTATTATATTTTTAATAAAATAATTTAAGTAATTTTATACAATAGACAATAATTCATCTTAGAATTATCGGTAAGGTCAATTTAATTAAATTATATTAATACCTTAGAAAGCGAATCATAAGCTAATTCGTTATATTTTTTTTGCCATTCCAAAAGAAGTCTTGGCTCAGGCGGCTTTTCACTTTTGCTAGAATCATATTTTTCATAGGGTACAATCTAAAATATGAAAAACATATATCCAATATAGCCAATGTCGATTCACGTCGATTATATCAATTTTGCTTTTTAATCACAAGGAATGAAAGAAATCATTCGATGGTTTACCTTATTCAATTCGTCAATGAAATGCTTCAATTGTAAATATTTATTGTCGTGGTTATGATTATTATTATAATTATAGCCAGAATGCACGTCTCTGTAGGCAGTCCGCTCGGGCATATTCATATATTTTGATGTTAATAAATCGTTCATATCTAAGACATTATCGGACGTTGGACTTATCTGAATTACACATATTATATAAGAAAATATATTGTTTATTTATAATATTATAAATATGACAATATGGAAACATGCCTGTATATAACGTTTAGGTTCTCCAGTGTATAAGTGATCACGTTGGATAATGTCGATGTCAAAGAAAGCAAATCCAAATCCTCCTAAAGCGTATTTCAGGTCGGTACGTGACCAAGGCTCGTTATCATTCGGATCATAATTATAATTTTGATTAAGCCTATTAGCTTTGTATTTGACTAGTAATTTTTCATAATGTACCTTCTCCTGATGACTGTGCGTCCCTAGGTTGTATTAAACAAAAATTCCAAAAATATAATTAATAATTAAGTGTCGGTATTTGTGGTAGATGAAATTTAACTTTTACCTTTCTGGCATCTTTCGTATATTTCTCTTTCAACTTTTAATGCATCGATATTACTATCGGATACACTGAGGAAAGGCTCTCCCAATATTTCTGTAATTATTTCAAATATTTATGCTAAATTTATATATAAACTCGAAAAACAAAATGTCTAGAAAAATCAAACAAATTAGAAACAATTGTTTAATATATCTAAAATATCATATCGATTTATTCATTAAATTCAATGCCCGTTTTAATCTTTAATTTATTCAATTCGATGTTGTATTTTAAAAATAATATATGTATTTCAAAATTTCAACAGAATTGATATTTCGCTCACTTTTCAAATCGGCTAAGTCATTATTTTCCGAATTGTATAATAATATATCACTCAAATCAATTCCCAAAGTTGTGTGTCGTGTAAAATTTTTTCCACAAGCGTATCTGAAAAAATCATCGCACGGCTCGGCTTTTGAGTCAATATTACTTTTGAAAATTTCATCTAAAAACAATAATTTCTTATAATATATGTAGTTAATCAATCATTACAGTCTACGTGTAAGTTAATTAATAATTTATTTACCAATTGGTGTACATTGAGATCTATCGCACTCATCAAAATCAGGCTGAACAACATAATTTGCAGTTGCTTTAAAAATAGGGACGATGCATATCCTAAAAATACGATTTTCATAATGAAAAAAAATTTATCACATATGTAAAACAGTATGTTTAATACTAAAATTTGGCTTCAGTCCAATTACTAATTACTCAAAGCAGCGTTCTACACATAGAATTAAGTTTCACGTCTCATTACAATTCTTATTGAAATGAAAAAACCAGGTCTATAATCTATAGGATGTATATATCTATAACCAGGTCTATACCTTTTTCTACATCGATTATTAACAATACGAATACTTAAAATAATAATAATTATATTTAATAGTATTTTTATGTTTAAATCAATATAAATTTAATAATTAAACATTTTGCGGTTTTATAAATACGATTAAATATTTAAAAATAAAATTGGCTTGGATTATATGGCTAGATACTATTATATAGTAAAATATTTCAACATAACATAATACTATCATACGTAGTCGATTTTAATAATATTAAAAAAAAAATAAAATAAAATTTTACCATATGAAAAAGAAGTATTTGACATATCGTAAAATATTTGCCAAATTGGCAAAAATGCTTAAATAATACTATAAATGTATCTAGATTATAAGTATATACGTATATAAATTCAACAACAACGTTTACATTGTCAATTGCATTGAACAAATGTCCCGAATACCTATACTAACATAATATATATATATATATATATATATATAGGCGCATGCAAACACGCACATATGCACGCACACGCGCACGATAGTCGCCAAGAATACGTAACTAAAACGCACGTTGTTATAATACATTAGATTAATTAAGATATAACTTTAATCCGATGCATTAATTATTATGATGAAGATATAATTGAAGGTCACGACTCATTTACATCATTTACCGTTACATTTATTAATTAATAGAACAAAGTAATGCAGTAGTACTACGTACCACAATAGTTGACGTAACATCATTAGATTCATGTTGCTCGACGAAGAAGACTACACTACTGCCATTACATACGGTCGATCTCTCTTATTTTAGGAAATGTTTATTATTTATCGTCGCCTTAAAACTTAATTGGCCGGAATTTGATAAATTTGTAATATGGAATGGAAGTTGTGTCAAGGACAGGATGGGATTCATATCACCCATTTGATAAATATTTGTGTATAAAAACATTACATAGTTCTTGGTTTTTTTTTTTTTTTTTTTTTTTTTTTTTTTTTTAATTGTCTAGTTATTAGTATAAGTAGCTATCTACATCAATAATTGATCGCGTCCGGCTATTGATCAGCATCCAATATGTTAAAAGTAAGATGTAGCAGCTCGAGAAATGGAGCGTAAAGAAACCATGGGGAGTTGGTATGTTATTTCCAGGCAATGTTAATCCAAATAAAATAAGACAAACTCGAAGTGAAATTAATTATCCGACAATTATTAATAAATCATTCGAGTGGATATAAATTTGAAGGTTTTAACATGTATATCAACTGCATTTTGAAATAATAATTCTTTTTACTTTTTTTTTTTTACAAATACTAGTTCGAATGTTATTACAACATTGATTTCAATACGTTTCATTCAGTGATAGAAATAAGCTTAGCTCATTTCAAATTAATATTTATTTATTGTTATTTTTATGTTGTTATAATTCACAGAGCCTCTATGACTTTAAGCATCGATCGGATAGATAAATTTTATATCTATTTTTAAAACGCTTTTTTTCTTTTTTATTTATTTTTTTTTTCCATGAGTTCGTTGTTAATAATAATTGTGAATAAGAAAAAGCGTTGAAAATATGAAGTAATTGAAACGAACTACACGGATATATCGCTTATGCAATAACTTGTAGTGTTATTTCTGTATGTTTGTATAGAATAGAAACGAGTAAAAACCATAAATTTTATTTATCATATCACAATCTCCTCTGTTCCAAAATTTATCACCTTACAATCGTATTAAATAATCGTAATAATAGCAATTGATACTTGATTGACAATTATTAAAAATAAATTGTTGTATAATTAGCTTTAGAAATCGTCTACAATACATAATTTTCAGGTTTATATTTCATTCGTTTAAGGAAATTTTCATTTTAATTTTCATATCAAGCTATTTCTGTTTTTGATCATTTTAGGCTATTAGAGCATTGATTTACGTGCTGTAGATTAAAAAAAAAAAAATAATAATAATAAAAATATAAATAAACACACACACACACACACACACACACACACACACACACACACACACACGCATAGCATCGAAATATCAGTAATATGAAACTCAAAAAGTTTAATATTGCAATGTGACGGTAACATTGTTTTACTAACGATCGTCATTGCAAATGATTAAGGAACAAACAATATTAACAAATTCTTAAGGCAAGTAGATAATCACTACAAATACATTATTACTGCAAGTCTTGCAATATTTTTATACGAATAATAATAAAAAAAAAAAAATGCAACTAATCGTTCGACAATCCATAGCCCGTTATATATTTTTCACATTTACAATAAATAAGTTTTCCGTTTCGTAGCAAGACAATTGCAGAATTAAGAATGTAATATTAAATTTATTAAAATCATGCAATAAGCCGGATACATAGACATCGGACATTGGCTATCCCACTTCACCAACGTACGCTTCATTTATAGCAGCCTCCTTATCTTTTTAAGTTTTGAAATTTATTACTTATGTCATATATATATATATATATATATATATATATATGTCATATTTTTCTCTCTACATCGCCGTCTATAGTATAATTATCGTTGGCGCCCAGGTCACCGTCCGTCCACTCTATACGCATTATATAATATATGTGTATGTCAAAGATATATATATATATATATATATATATATATATCGTAATATCGAAAAGGATCGACAAGTCCTCCTCGTCAGTCCATTACGGAGAAGCACAGCTCTCGCGTAGATTCGTCGCATCCGAGGATCAAGCATAACGATATCGGGGAATAAAAAGGACTGGAGAAAAAAAAAGGGTGTGGATGCACGTAAGCCTTAATAACATTAAGGTCAGGGTGAAGAATGGTCGAAGGTGAGGAGGGACGAGAATCCACGAGCACGAATCAAACGCTAACCGGTTATCCGGAGGTAAATGCTTCAATCTATCGACGTGTCACGTCTATCGCTTACATATACTTTCCTCCCCCCTCCCCAAATCCCCCGGCCCCTTTCTCTCTCACTTTCTCTGCAGTAGTCTACCGCTGGCTGCTGCAATTGGCATGCCCGAGTCATCTCTCCTTTATTCCCGGACTATAAATAATGCAGGCAAATTTATGAGGAAGAGAACGCGCGACTTCTCGCGTTCAAGTTGAATGCTTAGATATTTTCTATTTTAAAGGAAAAGCGGAATGCCCGTTTTCTCGCATGTTCGCCGACTTCATCGATAGCTTCTCTTTCCCCCGTTGCTTCTCATTTTTACGACTTTTAAGGCCTTTTTGACATTAGACCTTGAAGTTTGGAAGCGATATGGTCTTGTACTTAAGTTACGAGCTTACGTAATTCATGTTCTATATCTATTACGTCAAGTCCTATTAATCTTATTCATGGAGCTTGTGATATGCTTTTTGATCGCGACATTGGAAATTCTTCGGAAATAATTGTAGTTGCATTACAAAACTTTATATCGCGACGATTGCTCGCCAAGTAATTCTTATCGTTGCAATTGCTTGTCTAATTACGCAACTTGGCAATTGCTCCGCTAAGCACAAAGTCAGATGAATAAACAGCGGCTAAATAATTCCAACGAATCATTGGATTCGCTGCTAATAAATCGGTGAGCTAGAATTCGAAACTAAAAAATAGAAGGTTATGTTCTTGGATAGATAGATAGATGGATGGATGGATGGATGGATGGATGGATGGATGGATGGATGGATGGATGGATGGATGGATGGATGGATGGATGGATGGATGGATGGATGGATGGATGGATGGATGGATGGATGGATGGATGGATGGATGGATGGATGGATGGATGGATGGATGGATGGATGGATGGATGGATGGATGGATGGATGGATGGATGGATGGATGGATGGATGGATGGATGGATGGATGGATGGATGGATGGATGGATGGATGGATGGATGGATGGATGGATGGATGGATGGATGGATGGATGGATGGATGGATGGATGGATGGATGGATGGATGGATGGATGGATGGATGGATGGATGGATGGATGGATGGATGGATGGATGGATGGATGGATGGATGGATGGATGGATGGATGGATGGATGGATGGATGGATGGATGGATGGATGGATGGATGGATGGATGGATGGATGGATGGATGGATGGATGGATGGATGGATGGATGGATGGATGGATGGATGGATGGATGGATGGATGGATGGATAGATTAGGCGTTAACTTCATCGAGGAAAAAAATTAAGCGCCACGATAATCACTTCGCATACGTACGAAGTTAAAATACGACAAATTTTGTAATAGCCTGCCAATTGTGTCGAATTAATGCAAATCGATCGGCTAATTTAAATGACACTTGGCATGATTAACAAGTGAATTTCTTTGATAACAATGCAATCGGATTCGCACCTCCCCGGCATATCAAATACACGGTGGCACAGACGCATTAATCGCCGAGAAGAGACGCGCGGATGTGGAGGGTGGGAGGGAGGAAGAGAGAGAGAGAGAGAGAGAGAGAGCCCGGAAATACACAAAAGTTACATTCGCCCTGTGCATCGGTGCATCGAACGATTCAGCTCAACCTCGATCCTCTTTTGCAACACGGAGCATTACGAGTCATTACAATCCACAGCTTCCAACAACACCCTTTCCTCCTCGACTCCCCGGCAACTCTTATGGCGATACTCACGTGTGCCTCCTTTCGCATAACCTTCTTACGCACCGCGCACCCACACAACTTTCACGCTCCCTATAAACTTAGGTACGCATGTACGTAACATTTTCGCGCCCGTTTAAACGTTCTCTGAATTTCGTCACGTTCGTGTTTCATTGCAGCAGGCGAGCGCGAATTGCCGTATCCGTCCTACCACGTGCTTAAAACTCCTATAAGCCGTAAAATTCCCGGGTTAGTAACGGTTTCCTTCGTTCGTCGAATTATTAGTAATCCGATGTCAAGTGCTCAACTGGTAATCCCTTCATTTGTTTTTCTTGTTCTTTTGTTCTTATTGCTTTTGTTTTTAGTCGTAAGATTCGTAAAATTAGATATGAACTCGAGCTATCGTTGGGAGGAATATTTCCTTCGATCTCGTATTACATAAATTTCTTTTAGGCCGTATGAATTCATAAGTATTAACCTCTATGCCTATTATAGAATTTTTAATTCTCATTTCCACGGTTTTCCCGCACTTTAAATTGATTTTACAATTTAGGGGATTTTTGTGTTTTGTTTTAGAACGGCTTGAACATTATGACGTAATTCGGCAATTCGAATCTTATATTTTAAGAATCAATGGGTTTGTCCGGCAAATGAAATGAGGTTCTTGCTCTCATAATCAAGAATATAATTATACATTTTAACAATTTCTTGTTTACATGCGCGGTGACACGTACGACGATATACATTGTAAAACAAACAAAAAAATAAATAAAAAAAAAAAAAAAACGAAAAGAAAAGGAAAAAAGGAAGAGAAATTTTGTAGTGTAGTTTAGGAGGGAATTTAAATTAATCCTTTTGCTAGACATTTAAAGTTTTAAAATTTAAAATTCATTTTTATCATTTTCAGATTCTGCCTGTATTGGCTACAATTGGAACGCTAATAACAGTTGGTATAGCAGTAAAGTTATATCTATCCTTTAAAGATGTAAAGAAAAAGAAAGTACTACTTGTTGAACCTACGCTAAAATATAGTTTGCCACTAATTGAAAAACAGATTGTAAATCATGATACTAGATTGTTTAAATTTGGCTTGCCAAGCGGTGAACATGTGCTTGGTCTTCCAATTGGGCAGCATGTACATCTAACGGCAAATGTGAATGGAGAAGTTGTTATACGTGCCTATACTCCGGTTACCAGTGACGACGACCATGGTCACGTTGACCTTATTATTAAAGTAAGAAAATGCTAATTATATTAACATTGTTGTCTTTCATCATTTCAAATAAAATTTTATCCTTGGTAGGTTTATTTTAAAAATGTTCATCCTAAATTCCCAGAGGGTGGAAAAATGTCGCAACACCTCGAGAGCTTACAAATTGGAGATACCGTAGATTTTCGAGGACCCACGGGCAGACTCGTTTATAATGGACGAGGTCAATTTTTTATAAAATTACTGAGGAAAGAGCCTCCTGTTAACTATTCCGTAAATAAGGTGAGTAGGCGTAATGACGAATCGAGATTTAAAAGTTTAGGCTCTTTGTAGTATATAGGCGCTTAGTGTCCTGTATATCCTTTTATTATTTTAGCTAGTAATGATTGCCGGGGGCACAGGAATTACACCAATGTTACAACTTATTCGAGCTATAACTAAAGATTCGGAGGACAAAACAAAAATATCCCTACTTTTTGCAAATCAAACTGAAAAAGACATTTTACTGCGCGATGAGTTGGAGGAGATTTTAAAAAAACACTCCGACCAACTAAAAATTTGGTATACGATCGATACGAGTAGCGAAGGTTGGAAGTTTAGCACTGGCTTTATCAACGCTAATATGATCTCTGACCATATGTATCCTCCTTCGTCCGACACATTAGTGCTTATGTGCGGACCACCGCCGATGATAAATTATGCCTGCTTACCAAATTTGGACAAATTAGGATATGATCCTAAACTTCGCTTTGCCTATTAGGATTTTTTTATTTATGTATAAATTTTTTTAATTTTTAAACTAATATAAAAATATATTAAAATCTATGTAATGTTTGTTAGTCATTGTTGTATTGTCATACTTTGAATGTGTCGTGACCAAACATATTATAATGAATAATGTACAAATAATGATGCATCTGTTTTATTGTATCATAATTATAAACAATATATTTATTAAAGTGTTTAAGGTTTTTGATATAAATGAAGGTTTCAAAATTGTTATTACAGACAAGTTTTTTAGCTTATAAAAAATGCAAATTTTATTTATTTTGTAAACTATTTTGATAATGTTTACAATTGTAAAAATTATTTATGCTCAGTATTATTTAAAAATACATAGTGCTAATAAATTGGAGTACATTTTTTTTTATTATTATTAATAAGAAATGAAAATCGAAGCTGCAGTTATCTTAACTTATTATTAATTTTAATTTTCAGCATGACATCATATACTATTTATCAGGTATATAAAATGATAAAATTATAGTTAAATGCTCATGTATTATCGATCATTTTTCTTGCAATAAGTATAAACGTAACACGAAGCAAGGAGAGTTAAATGAAAACATTAGAGAAATTATATTTAACAACGACCATAATCTGGAACTCGCTTTCTTGGTACGGCCTTTAAAATGTCATCAACTCGAAGAATCATTTCCGCGGCCTCTGCTGCACTAAGAAGTACTTGCCTCTTTACAACCCACGATTCTGTAATACCAAGCTTCGACATACAACCAATCTCTCCTTTCTCCATATCTGTAAACAAAATTAATCTCACATTTACGAAAAATCTATCATCTCATTCAACGGCTCATTACCTATTAAATTTTTTATAATTTCTTATTTTAAAGAAATTGTTTGCAGTATTAATTAATTTAATTAGGAAAACTTATAATTCAGATAAAAGAAAAATTTGCTTTAAATATTTCCTTCTGACTACTTGTAACAGAATCATACATTGCTTCTGCAAAATGTGAAATAACTGTACTTACTTTTTAAAAACATTATTTAATGTTATTTAAATAATATAGCCAATTATTTACAATTATAAGAAGGCAAGGACAAGTTACAATCATTTTTGGTCTAATAATTATTTTAGTTTGCTTTTATACTTAATTATAACAATGACAAAGAAAATTAAAAATTCATTTATATCACATATTTGCTTGACTTATAGTAACAGAAATGTGTTGTTATAAAATTTTTTACTACAATATATACAACGTGTCGCGTAGAAATTTTTAAAAAATAGTTCTGCTAAATGAATCAAATTCGTTTATTCCAATCTAATTGAAAAATATTATGTCTATGTAATATGTAAACATAATATATAAACAAAGGTTGCATTTATGAATATTTAATTAAAAAAGATTTAGATTTAAGCAAAATACGTTGAACGTACCGTTAAATTAAATACTTCGAATTTTGTAAGCAATTTACAATATGAAAGAAGTGTTAATTAAAATTAAAATTAAAATTATGTAAAATTAAGCAAATTCGCTCATCATATTTTTACATCGAACATAATAATAAAATGTTTCAAAAAATACAAGCTTTAAAATTATTTTGCAAACTACATTTGCATTTGTGCAGAGCGCTTAATGGATTTAAAAGTATTCATTTTGTAAATGAAAGGTAAAATACAAACCTAAGCCCATGGTGTGATTACCGGAGTTGTGAGCGGCTCTCAATTCATTGATCAACTGAGCTGAATCATAACCAGCATTATCAGCAATAACAGTCGGCAGCTGCTGTAGAGCTCGAGCAAACGACTCCATAGCCACTGCTTCTTTGCCTGGAGTGGCGGCAGCCGCCTTCATGACGGCACATGACATTACCATTTCACTGCAACCACCACCGCATACTACGAGCGACTCCCGCACTGTGGACGTTAACACACACAAAGCGTCATGCAATGATCTTTCAGCTTCGTCCAAGATCTGTTGTGTGGCTCCTCTTATAACGATGGTGCAAGCTTCTCCCAGAGCTACACCGGAGAAACGAAGAATTTTATCTTCGCCAATCATTATCTAAAAGCCATAACGTTTTCATTCAAATTTTCTCACTGCCATTGAATTATCTCATTAATTAACATATTACGAGGGGGGGGGGAGGAGGTGCATTTGTATAATTATCATTTTAGAAACCAACCTGCTGAATCAAATCACACTTTCCAAGTTTCACCATTTCAGGATTATCAAAAGTGCTTACGATTTCTCCTCCAGTTACAAGGGCTAATCTCTCGATACCATTAAAATCTGCATGTTCAATCGCCATAATACCAGCATCGGCAAATAGTTGTTCGGGATAGTTATAAATCAGTTGTCTGTTTATGAATACATTACAATCATGTTTAATAATTTTATCTACTTTATCCTAAAAAAAAAACAAATAATAAGAGCTTGATTTTAATACAATTGAATTAAAATATTTTATTTACATACTATATCGAAAGAAAATTTTTACCTTCATTTTCTCTTTCTCTGCTAATTCTAATTCGGCAATCTTTGCCATTGAATCAACACGAACTCTCGAGCCAAATATCTATTCCACAAAAACATTATTTTATTATTCTATTAACACAATGGTGTATTTATCGTAATATGAAATCATTGCTCTATTTATTGAGACACTCTGTGTTATTAAAGAGAAATAAATCAAACCTTTATTTTATCAGTATCCATAGGAGTATTAGCAATAAGAATTTTTGCATTAGCTATTTTTTCAGGTTGATGCATCCCTGGTTTTTTATCGAGAAGAAATCCTTCGTCCAAGAACGACTGCGCTAATGTTGCCCCTCTTTTTTTAATAACTTGAATGGCCGATAAATTACCGGATCCCTTTAAACGCAAAACTGCATCTACAGCTAATTTGCTGAAATGCTCTTTGTGTTGCGATAAAATTTTCGAACTTAACGTGGTACGGGCAATATTTAACAGATCTTGGTTGAAATTCTCTTGATTTGCAGAATTATCGATGGCTACGTTTTTTAAAGCTTTTCTTGCCACTGCAGTTGCATTTCTCCATCCAGCGATAATAGTTTGTGGATGAATTTTTTGATCGATTAGTTTTTCCGCTTCTTTCAACAGTTCGCAAGCTATGGATATCAATAATAAATGCTTAGGGTGAATTATTATAAAAAAAATGGACGTTTATATATTTATACATCGATCGGTATGGAGACCATATATATATATATATATATATATAATCGTTTCCTTTTTTTTCTTAGATACTATCTATCTTTCAATATTTAGATTATTGTAAATATTATATTTGTGAAAATAATTTATAAATCATTACTAAGCATGCTTCATTAATATTTAATAAATAAATAAATATTAAAGCTGTAGATAAGTATGAAATTACCTAGAACCGTGACGGAAGTGGTGCCGTCTCCAACTTCGTCATCTTGAACACGGGACATATCAACCAAAATTTTGGCTGCCGGGTTGTCCACACCGACGCTTTTGAGAATCGTAGCACCATCGTTTGTAACTTGATCCGTGCCAGTTCCAGAAGGTACAAGAATTTTATCCATTCCATTCGGCCCTAAAGTTGATTTAACAAGTTCTCCAATAGCTATTGCACCAATAAAAATGCTCATTCTAGCTGTTTCTCCCTTTTCTTCTTCAGCTTCATTTTTCAAAATTCGTACTGAATTTAACGACACCTACATAAAAAATGTTAACATTTGAATTTGAACTTATTTATGATTTTGACGCAATTGGGCAAATATAATTTTAACCAACAAATAATAAAGAGATACCATTTGACTGTATTAATGAATAAGCGATTTGTTATATCTCAATTTAATACGTATTTACAAGCAATTACACTTTTAACAAATACTTGAATATTGCAATATAAAAGTCCTTTGATAAAAACGGGGCACGTGCGCCATTTATTGTCTAAAAGAACCGGTGCAGCAATTTAACATTTTTTTTTCAACAAAGTTAACGCTTTTACTTGAGAATTATAACATCTCTAACTAGCAAATTGATTTTACAAAACTTACCATTTTGTTTGTTTATTAAATTATTATCTTTATTTTTGTAAAATCGTCTGATAATTAGCTTTTCTTTTTAACTATTCGATTCTCAATATCAAGATGAAACATGGACAATGTCGACTAGCACATACTACAATGTAATGTAGAGGAAGATTTTTGTCTTTCGATAAAATAATCCTCGATTTCTTGTCCTGTCCAGACACGAATGATTATTTTCAATTATCATTCCTCCATTTCTTTCCTCAATAATATACATTGAAATGAGTCAAATATGTTGCTTTAACAACGTAGCGACAGTTATACGATTATTGAAGCAGCATTTAAATAATAAATTTAAAAATTAATTTAAATATAAAATTTTAAACTGGCAGACAGAAAATCGAAGTTCGTTCGATTTATCGATATGCGAATGATTAATAGATGGCGCTACGTTAGCCAACACGTGACTCGGCTGCATACATTAGCACGAGATTTAATTCCTTATAAGGTGTTAACGCACTTTTACATAATTTTTATAAGTAGAATTTTCTCATCGTCCGCTTCCTACCAAAATTTCGAAAATTATTGATTTAATAATCATGTAATAATATATCTGACATTAGATGGGGTTTTGAAATAATGATGAAAGGAATAAATAGCTTTGTTGCCGTTTGTTGCTGTTGTTGTTACTGTTATTGTTATTGTTTTTTTTTTTCTCCTTTTTTTTTTTCTAAACAATTTAATGCACAGAAATTTTGCAGCAGAGTATTTAACATATAATAGTTAACAAGGGGTATAATATTTATATTTCAAATAAAACGTATCCAACGTAATGTCATTATCGATATTTGTTTATTATTAAAATGTACGTGGAAATTGTTTGATTTATATAATTATTGAAATCTCTTATTGAATTATTGAAATGTTATTAATTTTCTCTGTACTTGTTATGCAATAGTGCGGTTAAACATGTAAAAGTACCTCTAACGCAAAATATTAATTTTTACACAGTTTTTATAATTATGCTGTTAATTAATGCTGATTTCATTGTGAAATACCCCGTTGCACAGTTGTCTGCAAATATTAATGATCTTAATAAACTAAATTTGCAGGACAAAATGTTGATTGCGTATGATTAGTAGAAGTTTTCGACAATTTTAGCAATAGAAATGTAGGAAACACTAATGTTAACTTATCGATGCGTTTCCTATTTACATAAATCGAGTATTTTTTCTCTAGGGCTAAATTTTTAAGCAATCATAACAAAAGAAATGAGCCGCGCAAAAGTCTCGCTGTGAATAATCAAGTTGACTTAGCGAAGATGTTGCTCATTTTTCATTACCAACTCGACTATTAGATAGGTATTTTTATTTTATTGCCGCTGTTACTTTAGTTTCTCCGAGTATGTGGGCGTCAACTGGGTAAATAATCTTTAATTAGGATGGTAGCTTTATATCTCGAGACACGATGTCGTTACAAAGATCAAAAAGGAGAATTGCCATAAAAGTTGCATTAACGATATTCAAATTCACGATCTTACCATTTAATAGCTAATCGACGCTATATTCTTCAAGTTCTATTGTAAAAGTGAACGCTCGTTTCTCTCATTTAGCATTTAGTCCTTTTTTATTCTACTTCTTTATCTTTTAAAGTATCGCAAATGGCCTTTAAAGTGTTGTTTATTATAACGAAAATGCCCAGAGTCTTGGTAAGATTTTTAATTGGCCGTATGGGGTTGGGGAGAAAGGGAACGAGCGCCCGGATTATCATTAATGCGCATTTCCCCAAGGCTGCTCGATATGCACGCGTTCGTTGGAAAAGTCCCTTCGGTACGTTAAAATAAAAAGCCGGTGCACCTTGAATGGCAGACGACGTGACCCATGACACTCGATGTACGGTGAAATCGGAAATCCCAA
Organism: Ceratosolen solmsi marchali; assembly: GCF_000503995.2. NCBI lineage: Eukaryota > Metazoa > Arthropoda > Insecta > Hymenoptera > Agaonidae > Ceratosolen > Ceratosolen solmsi. The sequence continues at coordinate 2,282,787 of NW_011948439.1, forward strand.
TGGGTCATTTGCGTTCGTGGAAGGTGCATGCGTCTATCGAGGAAACTCGACGAGCGTCGTAAGCGCACAGCGGGACACCAAGAGTCATACGTTACGGGAGAGGAGCGGGGCAATAATATGAGGGGCAGGGGCCCGAGGGACGGGCACCGAGAGCGGGAGAGGCGTTAAGGCGTCGTAGGACTAAGCCAAACCCGGGGCCATCCCGGACCCCGTCTCGACGCAGCTCTCGCCACGAGACGCTTAGTCGCAATCGATACGAACGCCGCTGCTCTGTCTCTCTCCCTTTGGGCGTAACGGCTCTACGCAGCTGTCCCCCATTCTCGCGAAGAAGAGCCGACGATGGGGGTTGCAAGTTGCAGCGAGGCCCAGGCGCGCTTGCCCCCACCACTGGAACGACCACGACCACTCGAGAGCGCGCGATTAGGGCGAGCGCGTGGCGACGTCTCGGGGAAAGGACTTTCGCCCCGGGGCCACTACCCCCACAACGATGCCCTTCTTTTATCGCCTTTTGCCTCCCCCCCCCCCCCCCCCCCCCCCCCCCCCCCCCGCCGCCAATGTTATAAATAAAGGTTTTCGCCGCCCCACCCGGCCCCTCGCCACCCCACTCCAATCACCGATCAAATTTTCCTGCGCAGCCAGCTCAACGGGTAACGGAGCGACAACAGCGTCCGATCTTTATTTTTAGATCGGCGTGTCTTTCGATTGCTTTTGCTTTTCGGCGACAAAGAGGCCGTGAGAGTACGATGTTGTCTTTCAGGGACCGAGGAGGATGAGGAGGAGGTGGTGGTGGAGAGAGGGAAAAGAACACTCGAGAGATAGTGTCGAGACGGATAGATTTAGCACCTTCTGCGCTCTTTTCGAGCATCTTTTTGGAAAAAAGCACTCAAGCTCGAGTGGGTCGAATATTCACGAGACGCGTGCTCGCAGTCGAGTCGGTTTGATAATTTTCCTTTTTTCTTTCCTTTATCCGAGCCAATTATCATCGTTCGCGTCATATTCTTAGTGTCATTCGTACGTTTGAACACTTCACCAAGTTAATACGTTAGAGCATTACCGCATTACTGATACCGAGAAGTAAAAATTTGCCGTTCTAAACAAATGGCTAAATAAAGTTTGAACATTTTCAAATAAGATTTTTAAAATTAGATTGCTAGGATGTTTGGAAATGCATAAAATATTCTTATTATACGAGGACTTTGAAAGGTGTGCGTTTGTTCATTAATTAAATAAGCCATGAAAAAGACATTATTATTCGACGAAAGACTCGGACGGTTATAACGAAGTATTAATTTTGTTTTTGTTTTTCTTTTTGTATTTTGTTTTTGCTTTGTTTTGTTTTGCTTTGTTTTGTTTGATATATTGCCACATTTAACTATGCCAACGCCCTTATATGATGATTGCATACGGGCTATTTAAATTTTCGACTTTGCAGTTGCACAGGACTTTATTATACCCGTACTTTCCAGTCGTAATAAATGGAAAATAAATAGATCTGCATTAAAGAGCGTAAAATAATTGCAAGTTTATACGAAAATAAGGGAAAAGTTTATACGAAAATAAATTCAAAAATGAAGACTTGAAATAAAGAATAATAGCGATGGCTAGGAAGTAGTAGGCGGAGGTGAGAGTTTTCATACGAAATACCCTATGCTTTGCGTAATTAATTATTAGCATCGAAACATCAAAAGCGTAAAATCATTATTTTCACGAAGCATTCCAGTTGAAATATATTCCGCCTTAATGATTACAATTAGTAGTGATTTTTATCACAGCTTAATGTCCCGATGTATTTTAGTATCTTCCAATGCACCCTTTCCCATTAAAGCCGACAGACACGTCTGTTCTCGCTGTTCTGTTCTCTCTCTCTCTCTCTCTCTCTCTCTCGCCGACATTTGTCAAACGCGAAAGAGATAGAGAGAGAGAGAGAGAGAGAGAGAGAGACGAGAGAGAGAGACGAGAGAGAAAACATCTTAGTAGTTAACATATTTCGAGCCTTTCCCGTAATGACAATTAGCTCGATCGAGTGTCTAACGCTCTTTATGCGAGAATACGCAGCTACGGAAATATTTCTTTCAAAACGAGCGGCTGTAATTTTGAAAATGCATTCGTAATCCGTGGGCGGCTTTTACAATGGCGCGCTCTTATCGGGAGTAAAAAATCTAGGGAACACAAAGCCGAGCGGTGGAAACGGCTTCGGATTAGAAGCGAAAGACCAAAGGCACTGATTCATCGGGGGCCTTAAAAATGGGACTTCCCCCTTTCCCCCTCGCCCGGGCATGCGCCTGATTTTCCTTTTTGCCAGGGCAATGAAAGTCGCACACGTGCGCGATACTCTCATTGCTTGGGAATGCGAAATTGTCCGCGGGAAGGAAAGTGGAAAAACTTAATCAGCCATGCCGCTGCTGCCTACCACCAGTTGACGAATTCACTTGGCATCCGCGAGTGAAATAATCGCATTTTCACTGTCAATTATGTGCCGCTGTGCTTATGCAAGCGGGTACGTTCACCCATGATGACTCGCTGTCTTCATTGGGTTTATTGGATGGACGGTGTTTGCGTGCGTGGAATGAAATGCTCGTCCGCGATACCGCGCATTTCAAAAGGATTACAGGCCCATTAGGACAATGAGGAATAACGATTGGCTCGATCGCACCTGACATTCAAATGCTCGACCGACTAATGCTTTTCTAGCGGAGTCACTTGTTGCAATGATATCTACAGCCCATCTTCTTGGAAGTTAATGTAATGTTTTATGTGGTGTGGCCCTGAGGTTTGACCGAAATGAAATATGGATTGGAGTTTATTAAGATGGGTTTGCTAAGAAAGGCCAAGGAAGTAAGACGCATTAATACGAGCAGGCGATAAATTCATACGAGATTATCTAATCCGTAATTTAATCCGTAATTTAATGGACGAGCAAAGTGTTTTTAAGAAATTGCATATGACAGTACGTAACGTGTGCTCGGCTGCTCGTTGAATGTCGGAATGTGCCATAGAATTTTTCCGCGATGAAAAATACCGATGATTTTCCATAAGGGATATAACGTATTATTAGGCTCGTTCGGAGTCTTATTCGCACTACTTTCAACACAAAGAAAAGCACATTTATTCCCCGCGTCCTTTAAAATTAATAGAAACACACGATTATGGCTGAAATCAAAGTACTAACCCCATTGCCAATGAGACGGAACTCCAGGCGATTTTGCAATTTTATGTCGGTAATGATGTACGACGGTTGCCTTCGGAGCTAATTTGTCGACATATAGAGGCGAACAAGAGATCATCGAGCCTATCGATATGCGTAGAGAAAATATTTTTATCATAAAATTATTTCCAATGTAGAATTTAAGTCAGTCGTTGATCTATAATGATAAACGTGCGTAAGATTCTTTTGAAAGTTTACAACTTTATAATACGCCTCGGTGTGAGGGGGGTCGGAGGCCGGGGGCGGCGGCGAGCGCGAGAGGGTTGGGTAACGGGGAGGGAGCACGAGTAGAAGAGAATCGTAAATGAAAATAGAGATGATGGGTGCAACGGAGCTTGGAACGGGGCACGACAGGCCCCGTAGTGGTGTGGGGCTTAAAGGAGACGACGGGCTATGTAGGCGCATCGGAAATTCACGAGGCCCGAGTGTCATTTCCGCGACGTGTAAGAGGGAGTCGTGAGGAGGGGCGTCTAAGAGGCTAAGAAAGTACGGCTGAGTCAAGCGTAGCTGTCTGCCCCCCCCCCCCCCCCCCCCCCCCCC
>NW_011948439.1:2286599-2286950 GCF_000503995.2 Ceratosolen solmsi marchali
GCCCCCCCCCCCCCCCCCCCCCCGCCCGCCAATCGTTCCTCTCTCGCCTCGCCGATCTCCTCTCCCATCGTTCCATCGCACTCTAACGCACGCGCATCCACCGTCCAAGGGGCCCAAAACGCTCGCTAAGCGATCGCACCGCCGCTTGCGAGGGTGTGTCCCCGGTAAGGGACAAAGGGACAAGGGGCTGGGGTCGGAGGGGTGGGAGGGGCCCGGGCACGCGTAGGCGACGAGCAGATGCCTTGGTGGCGCGTGCGCATGGCAGCTCGTGCGTGACGCGCGCGTTTCACGGACCCCCAGGCACGCACCTGGCCCCACCGGAAGAGAAGGCCCAACCTCGTGGAAAACTCG
>NW_011948439.1:2286987-2334824 GCF_000503995.2 Ceratosolen solmsi marchali
CTCTTCCTCGCCGCGGCTTCCGGACGCTATAGCCCGGCTGTAGCCGCGAGTCAACCCCCTCGTCGGGCTCGATTCGACTCGACTCGACTCTCGTAAAATATATTCCTGCCCAGTTTCCCACTACGGCGCGGCGGCTCCAATTACGATCTTTATGACGACTCCGGTAATTTAAATACGACAAGCAGGAGCAGCCCCGATGCTTTTTAAAGATCCCGAAAGTCGTTACGCCCAGAATGCCGTCTCTCCCGTCACACACTTATACTCTCTCTCTCTCTCTCTCTCTCGTTTCATTATGCCGCTGTCCCACCTCGGGCTTACCTGCCCCCACCAGTTCGCGTAGCTCAGCTCTCTTCTTCGTAATCGTAGGGAGTTTGCCTCATCCCCTGTGCCCCCAGAGCCCCGAAAAGCTGGGGGTTGAAAGGGACGGCTAGCCACGATTTTGTCGGTTACACCGGGCTTTTGTTGCGTATGTGGCGCAGACGCGACCGGTTCGCGATTATGCGCGCGCGATTTTCCATTCCGATGCCGTGCATCGCGTCTGCTTTTTCCTTTCTCCTTTAGGCCGCGCACTTTAATCGTCGCTCAGCCTCTTGTAAATAAGAGTGTCGGTGCGTCCTTGCGGTCGCCGACGATTTACCCGCCTCGGTTTCAGCGTCGCCCAATATTATTCGGTTCCGGCAGTCAATTCGGCAACTCAATAATAATAATAACAACAACAACAATAATAATAATCGGAGCAACAGCAAGGGTAATAAAGTTAGCCTTTGGATGCCGGGGGCAGTGTTGGTGCGAGGGAGAGGAGAGGTAAGGCTCGCGTCGTCGACGGAGGAGGAAGCGAAGAGCCGACGGGGCAGCTCGGACGAAAGCGGCCGGAGCTCTGCGGGTGAGGCGACGATCTACTTTCAAGAGGCGGATATCAGTATCTCCAATCATCTCGGTGGCATCGGCTGTAAGCTGCAGGGCTGCTTGTCCTTCTTATCGGCGTGCTGGGCGCTCGGTCGTTGGTCCGCTTACGGCTACGTCGGCTCGAGCTTAATGCCGACCAGGCGGTTCGGCCGAAAAGAAGCGGCTCGCCTCCCCCGCCAGCGACGGATAAGGATCGGGTGGCGCAGATGGGCCGAGGGAGGGGCCGTCGAGGCGCGTCGCAGGAGTCGAGAGGGGCGAGCGAGCGACGGCACGGGAGCGCGAGGCGTCCCCGAGGCCGGGGAGAGTCAGTCGGTCGGTCGCGCGCGCACCGTTCGCACGGAGCTCCCGATCTCCTCGCACCTTGGCGCCATGAGCGGCTTCAAGCGCCATCGCAGCCAGGTTTTCTGGGGACAGATGGAGGCCCGGGACCGAGTCGAGCGCCCGCTCCCCATCCCGACGGAGGAGAACCGTGACGAGGAGTCCGAGCCAAGTGACCCTGAGAACACTACTGTCATCCACGTAGAGGCCAGCAGGTAATGTCAACGCCAATTACAACGACGACGACGACGACAACGTAGACGACGTAACTCCAGCTCTTATTCTGGTCACTCGGTGACATTTCGATGAAATCGGCCGGTCGAAGTGATCGTCCTTGCGAACGATCGCGAGCCTTGGCATGATTGTAGCACGCGAGCCCGTGGGAGATCGCGGATCCCCCCCCCCCCGCCCGTCACCAGGCCCCTGCTCGCGCGTCCTTGTCGCGGTCAGTGAGAATCACGCGTGATTATCGATCGAGCCAAGACCTCGAGCAATTCAACCGGAGATCGAAACGACGATAATGTGTGATAATGTGTGATTCTCATTGTTGAATGTTGGAAGACGGCAGATTCATAATCGACTTCAGCGATCGACTTCAGCGATCGCCGGAAAATCATAATTTTTATCGGTGAAAAGCAATGGAGCGGCGACGACGGCGTCTATCGCCGAGCCCCAAGACGCCAGCTCCAGCTCTACGCGTATTCGTGCCTCCGTTTTTATCCATATCTTAGGTAAACAGTAGGCAGCATAGTTGTTTAATGAAATTTATCAGCCGTCGTGGAAAGACTGTTAAAAAAAAAAAAAAAGAAAAAAAAAGAAAAAGATTAAATTCTTTAGATGTGATTGTTCGGAGTGGCAGCCGAATGAAGAGCAGAGAGTTTTCTCTCTTAGCGCTCGTTTTGAATGATTGTTCCAATGTCAGTGTGGTGGTGATGGTGATGGTAGTCTGTCACAAGCCCAGATTCACATTGTAAATAAATTTGCAGGGAGCGCACAATTTTCATTTTTATGAGATCGTGATAAGTGAACGGAATGAAATTTCTTGGTACTTAAATCGTTACGTTACGTTGGCGATTTGGGGATGGAGAGGGGAGGGTACTGTTTTGCTTGATCTGACTTTTTGTATACTTACCGACAAACAAATGTCTCGTTGTCAACGATCTACGAGCAACCTGTTCTCTTTTAAACGAGTCTTTATTACGCGTTGTGAATCATCGAGTCATCGGGTCTTATCTAACAATTAGGCCATAAAGTCGAGTAATTATTTTGTAAAAATTTTGCGCTTGGACAATTGTAAGGAAAGAAAAGGAACAACACCTGTGAATATACGTGGGGAGCTCGTTTTAGTGACGTAAACTTTTGTCATTGAAAATACAATTTAACTTAATTTTGGGATTAATTATGAGATTCTTTTTGTTTTACTTTTTAGTGGGTTTTTTTTTTTTTTTTTTTTTTTTTTTTTTTTTTTCTTTGAAATGTCGGGCACATAAGACGGATAAATAAATTGCGATAGTGTTATATTACACATGTACTTGCATGTAATTACATTTAGAAAGAATTAATTATAATTCTTGCATGCATTTAATGTATTTGAAATCAGTTTATTGTGAAAGAGTAATTGAATGAATTGTTTAAGATGATCGGATGCAGCTATTCGTGTCTGTATTATATATTATATAATGTTATATGTTTGTTATTTTTATTTTTTTATTTTTTTTCGAAATAAGTGCGGTAAATTCAATACGATCGATATATTTTTAAAATCAGAATATCGTGCAAGTTTGAAGGAAACTATGCCTATGGCAGTGGTTTTTTTTTTTTTTTTTGTTTCATAGTAAAACATAATTTTGAAAAGTCACGATTAAAGTATTCGTATAAACTATGGGAGCGACATTTTCATAATAACTTGAATAGTTTCGGTATAACAAATGCAAATTGCAAACGTGCACTATAAATATTTTTTTTATTAAGATTTATAAAGCTAAATTTTTTGTTGTTTTTTGTTTTTGTTTTTGTTCACTTATTCGTTGGTTGCTAATTCAGCTCGATTAATGAAAAACTAAAGTGACATAACGTTTTACTATTGTTCTGTTACACGTGTCCTATACACACACAACACAATTTGTTTTATTCTCCTTTTATCAGATTGGCTACACACTTACATTGGTACATTTGATTATGCAATGATAGTGAATTCGAGACATTGACATATTTTGCAGAAAAAACGTAGGCCTTTTAAGGAAATATTTGTTTATTTATTTTTTTTTTAATTTTTTTTCTCTTTTGTTTATAAATCGTTGTAAAAGTAATGACCGCGTGTTAACTAGATTAACGATTCCGAATGATGCAAAGTAATCGTCAGTAGCGAAAGATAAACACAAGACAAATTTAGATACTCTTGTCATTTTTTTTTTTTTTTTTTTTTTTTTTTTTTTTTTTTTTTTTTTTTTTTTTTTTTAATTATTCATGCTGTTGTGATTTGTGTCATAGAAATATTATTTATAATGCTTCTGGCAAGCGTCTTGCATCTATTACAAGAAGTTTTGTCGGAAAATCGCTGTGAACGAAAATATCCTTGGCAAAATATCCTATGGTTCTAATTAAAATGAAGTTGAAAAGTAACCATTATAATTAATTATAACGATAGCGTAAAAATGAAAATGAGATAAAGGAGTCGGTCTTCGGTCCGCACCGTGATAGCAAATTTTACATATCCCATTATTGGCCTTTAATGGATAGGATCGAAGGGAGTAAATCCCTTTGGCATCGTATTCTTCCTCCTAAGCATTTATCTCACACTTCGCGCGTAATTACGAGAGGGGATTGTCGCGCCAAAGAGTCTCGTAGTTATGAGCGTTTGCCGGCGACAATCCGAGATGTTCCCAAGCATTGATGGTCGTTGTATTTTCAGTAGCGAGAATCCATCGTGCGAGGCTGCGCTCAAGGAGGAGATCCTCGCCGAACGCTCGTTTAGCCCAGCGAGTCGCGGACAGCGCAGCCAAGACTCGGGCTTCTCGGACTCGGGGAGGTCCGACAGCTCGAGCAACAGCGGACCCCGCAGTCCCAGGCGCAGACGCCGACGTAGGAAGGCCAAAGCCGAGTGCCCGACCCACACCTCCACGCCCAAGCAGGAGCCGCCGGGCCTCGCGAGGACGCAAGCCCAGGAAGTCCTCGTGCCCAGGCAATTGGATTTTAAAGGCCAGCGGTGAGTAGATTGATCATTACCGGGCCAGAAAGCCTCGATCGCGATTCCGATCACGGTTTGTCAGAATTTGAAAAAGAATCGTCGCCTGAGCAATCGGATCTGGGTCGTGGCGCTGTCGTTGATGTGTTACGACTGGCTCTTACGGTTCAACGAGTTCGACGGAATTTCGTTATTTACATTCGGCGACTCGCGATGAAAAATACCCACCTTACGCGCGTTTCGTCGCCTTAATTGCCGTATCGGGTGGCTCGATGCCATCGCCAGATCCATAATATAAACACTAAGGACGTCGTGCCTTGAGACTGGTGCATTCAAAACTTTTCAATGCACACGTAAGTACGTATGGGCATTTTTCGTAAAGCCACGCTCGTGACTGGATTAATCGAACTTTAGCAACCATCGTGGTATTCACGGTGATTCGATGCCCAATGCACTCGATTGTAACCGCTCAACTGTTGTTTGCTGCTGCTGCTGCTGTTGTTGTTGTTGTTGTTGTTTCGTTTTTTATTTTTTAATTGGCAATGACGACAATAGAGTACTGCCGAGTTGAGTTTCAATATATTTTTCACGGGGGTCTCGTGATCTGCATTCTAATGCATTGGTAAGCCCGTGGTAACTGTTTCGAAAATTATTAGAATGGCACGTTCGATGTATAGAGTCGCGCGCATAACATTCCGTCATTATATGGTCTTGTAAGGCTTTCTTTGGAAGCTACTTTTATTTCTGTCTCTTTTGTTTTTGGCGATTTTCTTTACGCTGGCGCACGACGAGTCGCGCGACACATCACGATACCTCACCGATACACGCCGTTGCACTCTAATTCAGACGAATTCCCGACTATTGTATCGAGCCCATCGAAAGGGATTCCCTTACAAACGAAAACACGTCTATCAAGGAGTGTAAAGTTGCAGTGATGTAATAATGAGATGGGCGCGCTTTTCGTGACCAGAGTGAAATGAATGTAAACAATTGGTTGGTTAATAGGCATGGCGCATCGCGTATATGCTCAAAGGATAAATCATTAAAGACAAAAAGAAATCATATTACAAATTGAGAGCCTCGATAATTTTGTGACTCAAACGACAATGAATTTAGTATAGGGACATAGGAAATAACAAAAAGCACGGATTTCATCCGAGTATTTAAGGTCTTGTCACTTTGTCAAATGGTTAAGAAAAAAAGAAAAAAACGAAATAAGGAATAAGATAAAGATAAAGATAAAGATAAAGTGAAATACGAACAAATAGTGGCAGGTAATGTTAGCCGACCGGCGAGCGAAGGAAGTTTAGGATGTATGTATGTATTATGCAAGATAGGCTTATTTGCTCAAGTTATGGCCTTGTGCTCGGTAGATAAAGTCACGTCGTTGACGATCGTTTGCGGTTCTCACTAATTCAGCGCGCGAGTGTCGATTTGCACTCCTTTACGTGCTTGCGCCTAAGTATTGGTGCGCTGTCTCATTGCAGCATTGTTCGGTGCGTTCGATAAAAAGAAAAAAGGCAAAAAAGAGCGAAATGAGAAAGGAATGCTCTCGCGTTACGCATTCGGGCGTGGAATGCACGCGCTATGAAGACTCCGACGGACGTCATAGTCAAGGTTTTTTTTCTCTTTTTTTTTCTCGGTTATTATAGGGGCATTTAATTCATGGGATACGATGTGATTCATATCCGATCGACTACTTTGGTAATAATTCTTATTTTACGATTAGTCGTATACTAGCCTCGATACATCACGTAGATATATAGATAGATAGATAGATAGATAGATAGATAGATAGATAGATAGATAGATAGATAGATAGATAGAGAGAGAGAGAGAGAGAGAGAGAGAGAGAGTAGAGTAGAGTAGAGGAGATATGATAGCTCGGATATATTAAACAAATAACGCGCGTTGTTTTGTGTACTTGAGATGAGCGCACGAGGAAATGGAATCGGAATGATGGATACTTTGAAAGTTGTTGCAACTCCGAGCTAAAGTGTCATTACGGATTATTAGCGATAAAGGAATGATTGATTTTTTTAGGCTTCAACATTAAAGAGATTTTTAATATTTGGAATTGTAGGGGCCGGTAATTTTTTTAATGATGTGACAAGTATCGCACTATCGTCCTCTTCATACAGTAGGCAAATAAGTTAAGCGGGCGAAAACTGTAAAGCACGCGATAGAATCGTAAGGATAAGAATAATTATCGTCGCAGCTGTTCACATAAAAGATATTTTCTAACTTCCTGTGTGTACCGAAAATAATTTCAACGGGCGAGGACTCGTCGATGCAACTTAAAGCTCAGCGAGGTATCGAGGCCTGGAAACGGTATCGTGAAATACAAAAGCATATCAAAAGTATTACGATACATCGTTGTAAAAGTTTGCTTAATCAAATATAATTGATAGATAAATGTTCGGATAAGATCAATAAATAAATAAATCTGACTTTCTGACAGCACCATTTTTATTAAGGATTTTAACTCTTATTTATACTATGTAAATGAAGCACCAGATTTGTTCTTTCTTTAAATCTGATTTCCCATTAATACTCTATTTTCATTCAAAATCACGAGATAATGATCTTAAGGGGCCGATCTTGATCTCGTATTAGTAAAAGGAAAGAAGAAATAAATTATGTCAGAAAGCATAATGGATCGTTATCGAGGGACAGGTTGTAATTCAACATACGCATAATGTTTCGATGGTACAGTGTTACGCTCTGTCATAACAAGAATTAAAAGATGGTGATTCAGTTAAACGGAGATGCTGTTTGATGTACGAGTGCACCAGACAAAACTAATAAATATTTACTATTACAAGAGTTGGATATCTTTCGACTGAATATAATAACAAAATAGTATTATACGTTTTATTACGAATTTAAATAATCAATAAATAAATAAATATATATATATATATATATATATATATATACACACGTACCCCAGTTAATATTATGGACGGAATGAGCAATTTTCAAGGTTTATGCTTTCGTGCAGTCTAAGCAAAAAGTACCGCAATATCGTCGACATTGGCTATCTGCAATAATATACACAGTGACGATAATTGTGCTTACATTTGCGTCGAACAATGCATAAATATGTGTCGAATCGTAATCGAGAAATCGTCAGGTGGAAAAAAATTTCGGTATTAATTTGAAAATAGAAAACAAGTAAGAAGGAATAGAGTCTACGCCCATAACAAGAGTGAAACGTCGCGTCTGTAAAGCGCACACAGGCACACACGTTCGTTCGCTTATACTAGAGGTCGAGGCACACGTGAGTCAATGCAGAGACTCATCGAGGCCCCGTGTGACTCGCGCCACGAATAGAATATCCAAGAGCTTATGCGCCAGCGAATGCTCGAGGAATGTCCGCATAAGCGCAGGTGCTCGCTTCTCCGCGACCTGAGGTCAAAAAATAGATAGAGGAGAGCAAGGCGGGAGGAGGAAAGGATTAGTCACTCGTCGTAGGTCACTCGGGGACAATCGTCACCAAATGATACGGAACTTTCACCCAAGGCGAATCACCCGGGCTATCACTACCACGATATCAGGCCCTCGAATTATCGAATCACGAAGCTTACGACAATTCCTTTACCTCGTCTTCCCCCCCCCCACATCTTCCCCCGCCCATTCCACCATCCCCTTCATCGCCCCCTCGACTCTCCAGTCCAAGCGCGATTAGTTGAACGGGGGAGGGGAATCGAGGCGTTGCCGTCGCCGATCCTCCTCCTTGAGGCATCGCTGCTCGGCCTTTAAGGGCCAAATAATCAAGAGGGATGATAAGAGCGATATAATCGTTGATTGACGAGCGACGATAACAGCAATAGTGCCAAGTGCCAAGTGCCAAGTAGTAGCGCTCTACCTGTGCCGAGCCTAAAATAGTCGAGCTTCCCGCTTATTTGTAACGAAAAGCACACGACCGCGTAACGCGGGTCTTAGCAATTGGTCTCTTTAATGCATCGCCATTCATCAGTAAAAAAAAAAAAATGAGATTAAGCGTCTAGTAAACGAACTCGCGCTCAACACTACCGGTCCTCCATTCAATGTATTAATACGTCGCTCGTGCCCGCGGTAATTAGCTTTATCACCTCGTTGTAGGCTACAAATACCTCGTGTTTGTAATAATCGGTCGTGTGGGTGTGCGTGACGCGCAGACGTGTGATTTGAAAACGAAAGAGCCTCAGCATTAGCACCGGTGAGCCAATAAAATAGCAAAGTCTCACTTTTTGCATGCGCAAGCATTATAAAAAGCCAAGAACCTTGTGGCATTCGCGCAGCAGCGATACTCTCGTTTATAACGCGACGAAACAAAAAGAAAAAAAGAAAAAACGAAAAACAAAAAAAAAACGAAAGAAAAATCGACTTTTCCATTAATCGTCCTCGGGCGACTCAGTCGACCGACGTTTACGAGCTCCGTCAACGGGCCACGACGAGTTTCTTCCCTCGCGATGAGCCTACCGACTTTGCCCGTGAGCCACATCATCGTCGTCATCCCGCTGTCTCGGCAGGTGGCTGCTCGACCCTTAGCTCGCGACGGGAACATCGTCATCTCGAATCCTCGGTACGACAACGCCCTCGAAATATAACGGACTCGCATCGTGAAACGAGGCGCGATCGATTGTCAGACGTTCGAGCGAGGCAGGATGCGCGTGGAAGGGCGAGAGAAAATTTGTGACGAGCCCCCGCTACTGAACAGGGAGCCTGAGGAGGAGTTGGAGGTGGAGTTGGAGTTGGAGGAGGAGGCCATCGAGGACTTCCTGTACACGCAGGAAGAGCCCCCGGGGGAGGAGCGGGAGCCAAGCCCGGAATTGGGACTGGGCAGGTTCGTCCCGGAGCTAGATCCTTGCGCCCCCGTGAACGCTTGGCTCGTAGACATTCGCCTGGACATCGACGAGGAATGCACGTCCACCCTCCAGAGCAAACGATTACCCCGTAGGCGGCGACGCGACGACGACGAGCCCGAGAGCCGCGACCTCCGACTGCTGACCGCCTCGGCTACCACCGCTGCCAAGAAGATCATTGACGTGGCCGATCGATTCGATAAACGTCATCAGCAAGCACTGCGGTAAGTTGTTCTCGACTGATTAACCGATGTTATTTATATGGTAATACTCGCGAGTGGCCGATAATAAATATCGTACCTTCCTCATGCCTATTATAATCTGATAATCCAACTCGTTGGTAATTGCGATCGTTCAATTAACGCGACGAGTCTCGGCGCTTATTAACGTACTTCCAATTATGAAATTTCGAGGATTTTATATTGGGAGATTTTTGTGCCAATTGAAACTGAAAATCGCAATTCCCGTGGAACATCACAACGAACCTTGGTGTCGTGTTTGTTGGGGGGGTGGAAGGAAGGAGGAATGTCGGTTGTAGCGACGAGCTCCTCCTATTCTTCGCCAAGCTAACGCATAATCCATTGAACGTGTCGATATACAGCTCCATCAGCAGCTCCAAGAGTGGCAGATTAGAGAGAGATATGCTGCTAGGGTTCGAGACCGAGGCGGCGGATATTCTCGTAAAGCTCGGGCTCCCGCCGCCCCGTCGTATCGTACCTCAGGACAATTATCGCAACGTCCCCATACAATTGACGAGGTTGAAGAATAAAGTGGACCGGGAGCTGGACAACCGACTCGACTACTACATCGAGGTATGTATGATGAATGAGGGGTGGGGATGCCTGCCTACCCTCTGCCCACTTATTCTTGTTATTCTTGGCTTAGTAAAGCACGTAACGTAATCGTAATTTTCTCTTCTCGCGGAATATAATAGAAGGTGGTGCTCGGACTGGAGGAGGCACCGCGAGAGGATGGCAGCGCCGCGCGGGGTGCCCTAGCCGCGCTGACGGCACTAGGACTCGCGGGTCCCCGGGCCGGTGCTAGCGTCGCACGCTGCTCGGGCATTCGGGCCTTACTGACGAGCCTCGTCTCCGCGGGCCGGTTGTCCTCGCAGCTGCGCTGCGCTACCCTGCGCGCCCTCGCTAGCGTCTCCTGCTGCCTCGAGGCTATCGAGCGATTCGTGGCCGAGGGCGGGCCCGACATCCTCGCTGACGTGCTCGCCGATCCCGGGACCCCCCAGGCCGAGAAGTCCGAGGCTGCGGCTCTCCTCGTCCAGATCACCGCGCCCTGGATGGAGCGCGCGGGTCTGCCTCACATGGAGCCGTTCGCGCGGTCTCTGGTCCCGGCGCTCACCGATCTCGCCGAGGCCACCAACTGCAAGCAGACGCTCCTTCTTGCCGCGGCGGCCATCAACAATCTTTCCCACTCGAGGCGGTGCATCGCCGCCATCGTCGAGTCCGACTCCATCAAGAAACTGCTGAGGTGAGAAACGTATATTATTATCGGAGCGATGCGGTCGACAAATTTTAGCGGCTTTATCAAGTCTGTGTTGTGGCCTTCGCAATTCGCGCGATGTATTCGGTCCAACTCGTCACCGTTTATTGGACGACGAATGAGTCGATCGTCACCCCTAAACCAGAACCAATTGATGTCACAATACTTTTAATAAGCGAAAGATCGCCCTATCATTGTCATACATTATCTTTCTTACTTCCCATGGCATTGATCGTATTTCATTTCAAGTAGTATGAAAAATATAGAAAATTTATTAAGCCTACAGCGTAAGCGATTGTACGAGGATATTTTTTTTTTACCAATAAATAGTAAAAATGTCCAATAGCTTTATAGTTTGGCTCTAGTTGTAAATTAATTGCCTTCCAATGTTTTAACGCTTAAAAACAATGATTAATAATAGCTTACGAGTGTGCACTACAATTGCTATCAACGGTTATGGGCGTATTTTGCAAGTTTCATTTATATCGACGAGTGCGGTAATCGAATGTAATGCGTCATGTTGCGCGCGGACGTACGGGCGTCTTAAAGGTATGAAGAACCGATTAATTAGTTGGACGTGCGGTATGGAAGTAAGGGAGAGGTAATTTATTCGTTAAATTGGCCGATGATCTATCGAGCCATCGCGGTAGGCCCAGGGTTGAATTAACCTAAGACATTTTTTAACAAAAACATTGCAGGTGCGTTAAGAAATCGAACGGCGGGAGTGTGTGGCTGATGGAGCAGGTCGCGGCCCTGGTGGGGTGCGTCGCTCGGGTACCACAAGCTCGCGCGCACCTCGTCGAGAGCCGCGCTTCCGTGGCACTGGTCTGTTTTCTGCGGATGCAGCCCCCGGGTCTCGAGGACGAATACAGGCGACTCGAGGCGACCGCCAGGGAGGCCCTCACGCGGCTCTGCGTTGATCGTGAGATCGCCAAGCAGGTCGTCGCCGTAGGCGGCTCGGACTGCCTACCGATTACGGAGAGTAGGACTGAAAACTCGACGACCAAGTCCCTCAGGGCGGCGAGAAGACTCGCTGCCGAGCAGATCGACATCGCCCGAGTATCGGACTACAGTCCGAGATGAGCGAGCGACTCCGCTCGTCCTTGCGTTCACCGACCGGCTGTCGCCAATCGCCGAGGGCTTTTGTAATTATCATCGCGGGCCGGACGCGAGGGACGAGCGACCGAAATGTTATAGGCGATGACGGTGCGCGAGCACTTACGGTGATCTCAGCCTAAATTTCAAGTTCCGCTGATCAGGTCGAGTGCCGAGCGTCACCTTGTGTACCGCTGCATTCATCGCCTTTAATCGAATAAAAATTTCATTTTCGCGTTAATGTTCTTTCGTAATTTATATTTATCGATATTGGTTGCTTGCTCGCTTCGTGAGAATCAGTGACAATCAGAATCATGGAATACTATTTATTTGTTAATGTTGTTGATTGTAACGTGACAGTCGAGTGGATTAAGATCCATGCGAGATGTGACATGTTAGTTTTTCACGTTAAAGTACGAATGAACTGATAAAATAAATAAACAGATAAAATAAATAAAAAAAATAAAAAAAAATATAAAATAATATAAATCACCGAAATAGAAAAACCAGAAACATCAATTTTAAAAGTAATTTATCGATATCGATTAATTAGAATTCATATTTATTTAAGCGTTGTTCGATGACGGATTAATACTTAAGATGTTACTTTCACGCTAAAAATTTATTACTGTGAATGCAATCAAGATAGCGAGATTTATATATATATATATATATATATATATATATATATATATATATATATATGTTTTGTTTAAAATATATATATAATATAAAGTACATATGTAATAATATTAGAGAAAATAAAATAAATTAATTTTTATACATATTAATATATATATATAAGAGAGAGAGAGAGAGAGAGAGAGAGAGAGAAAAGAAACAGCGAGTGTATATAAAATGTTTCTTGTTATAAAAATAATTTCTAGTCTTCGGTATTCATATAATCTATAAACATCTCTACCATTTTTATCAAATAAAGAAGCAAAAATCTTTAAAATACTTGCAAAACTTAGGACGGATATTTAACACTGATATACAATCATTGGAAAATTTAAATAATTTTCACAATTATTGCTCTATATCGTATTTATACCTATTATACATATAAACGAATGTATATTTTATATTGTTAATGTAATTTGAAACTTTGAAATTGATAAAGGTAATCATAAGAAATAAAATATCAAAACAATTTATAAAAAAAGTACAATTATTATTATTATTTAATTAATAATTAGTATTATGATTAATATTAAATTAATTTGCTTCTTACATTTTAAAATTGTCGTCATTAATTATTATTACAATTGCCATAAAATCTGATAAATTTATGCATCCACATAGATGTCTATTGCTGTTATCATGAAAATACCATAGATAAACAGGTAATTTTTATCATACACCTACCGACTAGTACATAATATTTTTATACTATATTGTAAAATAGATAATATATATATATATATATATATATATATATATATATATATATATATAAAATAAAAATTCTATCGTAATAAATATTTCCATTCAATATTCCAACTCCTAGAATATATTATTTATACTTTTTAATTTTGCATTATATGCTTAAGGAAGATTACAATAAGATTGACAGTACACAGCAAAATCAAAGACTGGAATTAAAATTTTTACGTTTATCCAAATAAACAATTAATAAGTAAAAATCGTCATACAAGTATGTAGCAAGTTATGAACAAACTGTATGTGCCTTATCAAATAACTATTATTTTCACTTAAACTTAATAATACTTATTTACGTCAAAGCTGCCATACATAAGTTCACAAATTCAGTACAAAAACGAAATTGTCTAGTTAAGTGTTTTATATACAATAACAATATTTAAATATCAACGTGAAAGTTTTTTACACAGATTTTGTAACAATACAGATAGAACCTATGCTTCCAAGTAATTTCAACTGCCACAGGCTTAACTTTACAATATACATTTGAATTTGATAATTTTAGTTTTTAATTGTAGAGTCACTATATTGAAAATCTACTTTGAAAAACATTTTTATAATAATACTCTATAAGCTTACAATTTTTTAAAAAAGCTCTATACATCAATTAATTATTGATTTCTTAGCTTATTTCTTATTATCTTCGATCTGACTCTGATGAAAAATGTCAACTTTCGTCTCAAGGCAAGGTCTTAATTCAAGATCAAAGTATCCAAGTACAAACTTTGAAAATGGTGGTTTAAAATAATCCAAACCACGTCCAATTTTTATAATCCATCCGTTATTAAGGCTAAAATAAATCGCAGATGCTTTTATTCAAAAATAATTTTAATCAATTCATGGTAATTTGTAACTTACCTAATTTGTCGATCGTGCAGTGTCTCTGAAAATTGTACGTCTAAAGTTACAAGGTGATCGGCTAAACTCGTTTTCAATTGTTCTAACCATTCTAACTGCTCGCTTTTCTTGTTTTTCTCACTTGTAGTGGTCAATGATATTTTAGATAGCGACTGACATTTTTGTACAGCCAATTCACAAAATCTTAGAAAATTTTGACACTAAAAATTAAAAATACATTATACATAGTACAAATATAATATGTAAATATTTATCCAAGCAACTATTTTTTACCGAAATATTCAACATTTTATATATTTTTAAGGAAATTCTATTATTAAATTAATATATTAGCATATTTTGTAGTTATAAATGAATCTTTATGCGTTATACAGTATATTTATTTATTGGATAACGTGACCGATTAAATGATCAAATAATTAATGTCAATGACAATAAAAATATCAATGAATAATAAGAGTTGCCATATAACAGTGCGATATTATTTATGTTCTACTCTGAACCTGATGATATGTTCTAATATACGGCTCTTCTACACAAATTTGTGTCACTCTCCCATCTAAAAAACGTCCAAATACAGAACTGTATCCGTAACCAGTCGCATTACTTTCAATTTTTATATGCTCCCTATATTTGCCGGATAATTTTTTTTTTTCAATTAATGCTTTTACTCTTTCAGCTCTCTCCATATACTCTTTAGCGTTATTTTGAAAAGACACTTTTCTAACTGGATCCTTCAATTCTGTGTGTAAAGAAAGATAATTTTCTACTTAACAATAAGATCTTTAAAATAAAATTTATACAATTTGCACACACACCTTTTATGGCATCGATAAGCATTTGTAAACCTTCTTGATATAATACCAATGCCATTGTATACTGTTCTTTTTTTTCTTTGTCAATGGCACGCTGTATAATTGATTCTGCTACGCTTTCCATAATTAATATTCAACCCCTTCCTTCGATAATAATAATTTTAAAGGTTTAATATTATTTCGAGCTTAATACAATATTTACAAAACACTTGCTCCCGTATATTGGCTCTTCAATGAAATCGAAGCGTTTTATCGCACTCCGACATTCTAGTTAACCGTGCACTAACAACGTATATTTTTAAAGTTAGCTAATGAATATAACCTAAAATTTTCTTTGTATACAAACACTCGCTACAAGTTCATGATTTATTATTTATTGTTAATTAATATCATATATTGCTTGATAATAATGATTCTACGAAGTTAATTATGATTTAGTGCCGCGGGTAATGTGAGAGCGAACGATGAGCGATGTTAAAATGTTGTGACAAGTATAAATAAATGTCAATGAATTTATAAAAATGTGAATCGACAATATAATTATACGTGCTGCCTTGGCATATGGGAGTCGAATGTTTGTGTGAGTGAAAATTAGGAAAAATGAAATCAAGCAAAAGCTCTACTACTGGTGGATTATGGGGTGAACTTCCAGTGAGAGAGACTCATAAGCAAGAAGTTATTACCCCGGACATTATAGAAAATATTTGGAGACAAGTTGTGGATGAATCTAACAATTCTGATTGCGATTACCAAATGCACAGACAATCAGAATACATACAGTACATATCTTATCCAATAGTTATTTATTAATGGCATTGAAAAAATAATGCATATTTTCTATTCGTTTACAGAATGCCTCTGGGAAATCTGCAGGTTTTAAATACTGTGAATTTACGTCAACAATTGAGAGCGATGGTAATTGTATATTTAGATGTTTAGATTTAATTTTTCAGTCAATAATCATATATTATTACAATTACTATATTCGCCACTCTTAGGAGGATGGAACTATCTTAAGAAACATAACTGTAATCGAAGATGAAGCTCAGGAAGAGCTATCCAAAAATTCGTATAGCTTTACATTGCCTAACAAGCCAAACAGGTAAAACTATTTTATTTTATTTTTCATCTTACGTTACTAATTGAGATAATTGTCTTTAGGAAGAAATTTAAAAATCATGTCAACATCTCTCACTTGAAGCCAGCTACCGTTCAAGGATTATTAAAGCACGCCGTTGTCATTCTTTTGGCTCATATTGGATACGACAAAGCATCGGATTACGCCATCGCCACCCTTACAGATGTCGCGGATCATTTTTTAAAGCGGATGGGTCTTTTATTGAAAGTGGCGTCGGAAGAAAGAAATTACGGTTTCCCGGTGGGTTATAATTGTATAAGCTAAGCAAATCAAGTAATACAATTGACTATAACGTTTGACTAATAGATAGATTTTGTTTTACATTTGTATAGGATGCCCTTGAAAAAGTTCTTGTCGAGGCTAACGTAGGAGGAATCTTAGGATTACATAATTATTATCAAGAGTATATTCTCAAACATGAGAAAAATGTGAAGCAAAGAGTAGAAATAAAAATGGATCAACAGAGGCAGCTCGAATTAAATATTTGCAATGCAAAGTAAACCATATCTGTAATCTGTAATGGGGGTACTATCGTTGTTAATCGTCTTATTGTTTATTTACAGAATGGAGCTGGACGAAGCTACCAGTAATCTTCAATTTGACGAACTTGGGGAATTTGGCAATGTATATAGAGAAGTACCGACGCTTCAATTGCTCGACCCAGAAATGGGTTTTCCACCAAGTTTAGATGCTGGATTTCAAATGCTACACAGTCTTGAACAAGACGAGTAAGACATAGAATAAGAATTTTCCTATTCGATCAAATTAACGACCGATGGTTTACCATTGTCTCATTGTAATCACTTTTTTCAGATTGAACAGCTTAGAAGTGGAGGAAGAGGAGGTAAATGTGAGCGACTCGCCGAGTACAACGCATCAAAGATCAGATTTTATGAAGAAATAGAAAGACTGGATTATGTATTAATTAATACTTATATTGTGTATAATAAAAGAATCTTAGTTAATAAATTGAGAACATTTTAGATAAATTTTTATTGAGAAGTAAACAAACAAAAAAAAAAAAAAAAAAAAAAAAAAAAAAAAAAAAAAAAAAAAAAAAAAATTAAAAAAAAAACAAACAAATATTAATTTATTTTCTTAAAATAAAGCGTTTTGCTTAGGCTATTAATTTGTATAAAATTTTATTAGTACAACGACGCATCACCCTACAACTTTTTACAAAGTATTTATTCGGCTACTAGATAATAGCATGTTAAAAAGCGTCTATTAAAATCATATTTAAATAAATATCGTAAAAGTATATTAGAAAGAAAAATGAATAATACAATAAATAAATAAAAGGAATAGTAATAATCAATTTCATAAAAATTTTACCCCCATTTATCGCAAATGTATTGCATTTACACTTCTCATTCATTTTCGTCACGTCGGACAGTGCGGCCAATAAATAGAACGGGCATTACCAACATTTAAAAGTTAAATTTAAAGATCCACATTCGCTTCTGGCTACACTAAAAGAACATCGTGTATGCACTTGTTTCGCGGTTTAACGTTATAACACGTCAAAAATGGCAGATGTAGCACCAAGTAAAAGTGATATCGAAGAAGTTTTTAAAAGATTACGTGCCTTACCTGCAAATAAGGTCTACATCCTATCAATATTTTCTTATAATACAGTTTAAATAAATAAGCAGCTAATTAAATTGATTTGCTTACTTATTAAATGTTAAATATGCCTTTAAATGAAATTTGCATCATTATTATTCTACAGAGCGATTCTTAGCTAAATTCTTACCTGAACTGTTGTTGGTATGAAATCCTGTTTAATATTAAATTCCCACTAATTGCTTAAGTTGTTAAATACCGGAATTCAGAAGCAATAATTATTAGCTATTTAAACTGATAAACAAGTGAAATTCTTGAACAGCTGTTTCCAAGTACTAAATTAATTCATTAATGACTCATAATTGCTAATTTTTGCTATACAGGCATGTTTTGATTGCAATGCGAAGAATCCAGCGTGGTCCAGTGTTACGTACGGTGTTTTTTTATGCATAGATTGCTCAGCGGTACATAGAAATCTTGGAGTTCATTTAACATTTGTACGTTCCACTCAATTAGATACTAACTGGACATGGCTGCAGTTAAGAAGCATGCAATTGGGAGGAAACGCCAATGCGGTAAGTTCCCACGTCGATGCGATGGATTAATTAATGAAAATTTAAATACGTGATAATGATATTTAATTTATCTTTTCGCTAATAGAGAAAGTACTTTTCCCAATACAACTGTACGACTACCGATGCGCAACAAAAGTATACATCCAGAGCAGCTGTACAGTATAAACAAAAGTTGTCTCAGGCAGCTATTCAATCAATGCAACAACATGGAACGAAAGTAAGTTTTTCATTGTAACAATTTTAATTTTAATATAAATTTGTAAACAAATATAAATATATAATTCATAAAACTAAACATAATTATAGGTTCGACTATCTTCTCTTCGAAACAAACTATCGGTGAGCTGAGAAAATATATTAAGTTTTCAAGCCACTGAACGATTGTTAATTCTCACAGTTTAAATATTAACAATTTTTTTTCTTTCTTTAGATACTTAATACTATTAATATTTATCTTTTATTATATATAAGTGCACGTTTGTTTGTAATATCAATTTGCTTTTTACAATCAAATTGCTTTTTACATACATTAAATGGTGCGAAATTTCAAAAAGATTTTGAAATTTTAGAGTTCCCATAATTTTTTCGATCAATAATTTAATTTTAAATACACTTTGTTGGAAGTAATAATTTTCATTTCTTTATAGTTACATATAGAGGAACACATTGAGCCAGAAAGTCCTCAAAACGAAGTAGACTTTTTTGAAGCTCATGAAAATTTTGATGTACATAATACCAAAACCACTGTGCCTAAAGATCATATTCACGAAGATTCAATAACAAAATTAGTTAATGAAAATCATAAAATACACGATTCTGATAATATCCATGCTCTAGATACTTCCGAAAGCTCGAAAGAAATTTTAGAACCATCCGTTAATATATCTGAATCTGCGATGCTTGGAGCTTGTGAAAGGAAACCGACAATTGGCGTTAGAAAAGTGCAGCCAAAACGACCAGGGGTATATGAAACTTTTAAATATTTTATATTATATTACTGTTATTAATAAAAAGAATGTTTCAAATAGGTTGGAAAGAAAACTATTGGTCTAGGTGCTCAAAGAATAGTAACAAATTTCGAGGAAATAGAAAAAAGTGCTGCTGAGGCTGGCAAAGAGAGGAGAGAAGATGAGGCACCGAAGAACGACGAGGAAAAGATAGAAATAGAAAAACGTTTAGCCTATCGTTACGAACAAAATTTGTCAGAGCAGGCAAAAATAGTCGAAGAAAGAGCCCGAAAAATGGATCCCTCAAAAGCTAATCAAGCTGAACGTTTAGGAATGGGCTTCAATACAAAGCGGTAAGTTAACATTTATAAATAAGATAATGTTAACATTGTAATTACAAAGCAAAAGAATAAAAAATAACACTGCAATAGAAGTAGGGAAGTAGTTGTATAATTGTACAATGTCCTTTAGCGGTGCAAGTCACTCAGCCTTAACCGATATGCAGACAATAGCACAAGAGTCATCTTCAAAACTCGTAACGCCTGAACGAAAATTACGTGACATCGATATGGATCTTGATTATTTAATAACTGGTTTTGAATCTCTAACAAATACATTTACCAGTAATTTATTGAATACCAAAGGAAGAACCGATGAATTTATTATTGAAGAAGAGCCAAATTTACCGCGACGTGGAGTAACATCGCAATATTCAAACTCATCTCAAATAACTTCACAGATTAGTAACAAAAATTCCAATAAAAGTATTAACAAATCAGTGTCGGAAGGGGACGAAGCACAAAAGAAATTTGGCAGTGCAAAAGCTATTAGTTCAGATCAATATTTCAAAGACTCTCTGAATGATAATTCAGTAAGTATCAGCTTAATTTTAAATTATAGTTTTGATCTTTATACTCATATTTCTATCGAAGTTTTGATAAAATAAAATTTTTTTTTATTTTTATTATTGTTATTATTATTATTATTATTATTATTATTATTATTATTATTATAAAGAAATTCTTAATTTTGTATATTTAATGTTTAATTACGTATAATTTATAGATGACTTCGAAAGTTCCCGCTAATTTGCAATTGATTATGCTAATACCATTTTCTTTACCATTTTCTTTATTTATTGTTTTTTTTTTTTGTTTTTTTTTTTTGTTAACGTTTATTGGAGTGCAATTATATTTTTTCTCATATATTTTTAATGTAAAAAATGTAGGAGACTATAACTGTGGTATTCATTTTTAACGATGATTAAATCATAATAACGGTAATAATAACGGTATTTATATCAGAATATCGAGTATTGCTTTAATCTTGCAACATCTGTCAGCTTTGCAATACGTAAATTAAACTTTTTTACTTAAATTAAAAAAAAAAAAAAAAAAAAAAAATTTACTAAATAACTGTAAGTAGTTGTAAAATATTTTATATAAAAGTAGAATGTAATACATTGATTGCACATCGATAAGGGATAACTTTATTTAATAATAAAATACATTTTAATAAAATAAACATCTACAAAAACGCTTGATACAATATTTATTAATTATCGTCAATTATAGTGTAGCAAACAATTTTGAGTATTGTAATAATGCACAAGTGGTAAATGAAATTTATAGTATATAAATTTTTTAATTTTCAAATTAAAGAATTTTCAATGCAGCAATAAATATTTTTTTAGAAAAAATTAATCATACCTCGTGTAGTCACTACTTTGTATTTAATTTTTTAAAATTATTTATGCAGTTTATTATTTTTTCCCACCTTCTTTTACACAAACGATTTTGTTTTATTTTATTTGACTTTGTGCATCAATATATATATTTTTTTTTAATTACATTGAATCTATAATTTATTATTGCCTTTTCATTTTTTTTTTTTTTCCTATTGAAAAATAATTGATCGAAATCTAATTATATTTATTTTGAAAAAAATGTAGATACATTTATTAAATGTTTTTATTTTATCAACTGATTTATAATTGACCGATAATTAGCTTATTAATAAGTTTGTTTTTCCAATTGTTTTTTTGTTTAAACTGATTATATATTTTTATATCTATAAATTATAATATGGTTAATTTATAGTTCGTTATATGTTTTATTCAAAAGTCTACAATCAAATTCAATGAGTTGAACATTATCTTTTGAGTCGTTGTAAGAAATTTTTTATAAAATTACAATATACATTACATAATAATACAGAATATTGAGTATAAGTTTGGATTACTGATGTTAAATGGTAGATTTTTTAACAATAATTACGTACATTTAATAACTTGATAACTAATATACAATTGTTGTCTTTATAAAAAAAAGTATCAACGATATTATTGAATTGTTAAATTACCAAATTTGATTTAATCTTACTAACGATAAATGTATTATAAATGTTGAATAAAAATAATGAGCAATGATGTACAATGACATTTAAATTGCAAAGAATTCTTGTATTGCGTAATTATTATTATTATTTGTTTTTATTTTATTCTATTTTTAATACTGTTTACAAAAGTCCGCTTGTTTATTTTTTTTTTTATCTCATAAGAAATTATCGATTATTGCAAGCGCGAATATTATTCGGTACTCGAGCATGAGAAACTGTTTAACCATTACTTCACTTTATCGCGGATAATTATTACCGTAATTAAATAAAATTTTATAAAAGTTCTATATTCTAATAAATTAAAAAATTGTTAACAATTAATCTCTTAATTACCGATAAGTCGTAAATATAAGTTGTTTTTATGATCTGTATAAAATCAAAGAAGTTGTAAGGCTATCTTTTGTTTGAAATTTGATTTATTGATAGAAATTTAATTATAAAAGTGGATGAAAATAATTCTAATATATGATAAAATTTCAGTGGGAGCAGAAAAACAATTTACGGCGTTTTGAAGGATCGTCCAGTATTTCGTCAGCAGATTATTTTGGAACTGGTCAGTCAAATGCAACTTCTCCAACTTCATCACTTTCCATGAATATAGGAGGACGAGGTGGTGTAGACTTCGACGATGTTCGTGAAAGTGTTAGGCAAGGTGTTAACAAAGTAGCTGGGAGAATTAGTTCACTTGCTAATGCTGCAGTTAATTCTATACAAGACCGATATGGACTATAAGCCATAAATATTGTTATTAAAAGAATGTTATGTGAAATAAAATTGTTTTTGTCCATAAAGATCGGGATTGTAAATAATAAAGGCATGGAAGAATATTTCCAAAATTTGTCGCATAACATGAATGAGTTTAGTTATAAAAATATTTATAAATTTTACGATGTACAATTCTACAAAGAAAAAATACATAATAAATACAATAACAATGATAACGATTAGATCAGACGTTAAACACGATGGTCACAAGTTAGTTATTATTTACAAACATAATGGAAGAAGTATAACGTATATTTTGGTTATTCAGGAGACTTCTGACAGCGAAGGAGCATTTGCGAATACGGTTTACCATGAAGAAAACAGACTAGGACAACTGTCATATTATCGCATCCAGTACCCATTATAAGATCTGGTGCAAGACAGTGATTAATTAACTGTTCGCATATCTCTTCAGGATCTATAGGTTGACTATCGTTTTCTTCGCTGTCCGCTAACGTGTCGGACAATCGTTTTCTTACAAAGTCCACCACTTCTTCACTGCTCATTACATCCCAAATACCGTCGCATGCTAATATGACAAATTCCCAATCTTCTGTTATCTCATGGCGCTGTATTTCAGGAAGAGCTATAAACATAATTAATACATTTGGTAAAAGAAAGTTGTATCGTCGAGGTTACAAAGATATAAATTTCTCAAATTTACCAGACACAATTTGTTCTTCCGGCTTCTTGCACTTATTTGTCTTAAACATAAAATCACCCAAAGCGCGAGACAGAGCCAAATATCCATTGACTCTGTTAAATTCTATCCAACCACCTGCTGCTATAATGCGGTCTCTTTCATTTTTTAACATGGGCTTATGATCGTAGCTTAGAGGTAAGGCAATTCCATTGATACTTGCCACTGCTCTACTATCACCCGCATTGGCCTAAAATAATACCTATTATGCAAGTGTAATAAATATAAAAATTACAATACTAAAATAACATTTAAACTCACACAATATAAAATGTTATCTTTAATTAGAATAGATATAACGGTTGTACCAGCTCGTAATTGCTTTAAAGTTTCATTTGACTCCATCTCTTCGTCGAGCTCCAAAAATCCTTTCTTGATCGCTTCTTCGATATCACCTTCTTTATAAGCTTCTTGATTAGTGAGATATTCGTGCAAATGCTTTCCAGCATACTGGGCCATTGCCGATCCTATCGGACGTTAATGTTCAATAACAATTTAATGGACTTAGTCTAGAGAAATAGGAAAATTGAGAGTTAAAAATTACCTCCGTGACCATCGTAAACAGCAAAAAATGCAGCTTCTGGATCATCGGGCAAGGATAATATATGCACGTGGCAATCCTCCATTTGTATCCGCCATCCTTGCATGCAGGAGCTCCCCACTCGATATTTGGAATCACGACAACAGGCAGATTTTTTGGTTGTAACCGGTTCGCTAAGCGTTTGGCCCATTGGTAAAACTATAAATTAATAATAATTATACTTATTAAAATAGTTTAAAAGTTATTAGAATAACTTTTTCTAAATTTTCCACGAACTAGCTTACCTGTTACTCGAGCAATTGAATTCCGATTAAATTATATAATTAAACACTATTCATCTGTACATTTTATTCCAAATTCTTATCTGCAAAGTAATAATATATTAATTAAAAACCAACGATATACCGGACAACGTAATGCATAATGCAACTGTAAGGTAATAAAACATCTTCTGGAAGACTGCCATTAATATGAATACATTCATTAAAAAGAATTGATCAGCAACGATTTCTTACCCTCGGGAAGTCAATGAAACTCATGTTTTCACAATAAGTGATTGACTTAACCTTAAGTGCCTTTTGCGTATGAGCTTCGGCTTCCTTATTAATCAAAATATTCTTACGTCATCGGGAAATTATTCAAACACTTGGATCGATCAATTTTATTTATAAAAATTGTTAGAGCGACGTAGGAAGAAAAGTGTCGGTGTCATTAGCTTATACCGGACTTCGTGCAAAATGAGAACACTAAAAATTGTTTTGATTGTGTTGGTGCCATATATGCGATGTAGTAGATATGTAACAAGATCAAGAGATATTTTCGGCATTAAAAAGGAGATCAATTTATATATACGTAATCCGTATTGTGCATAATGTTCTTTTGATTGGAAAAAATAGGAAAACAAAGGGAAAAAGAAGGATAAAAAAAAAAATAAGTTTTTAAAAGACATAATAACACGGGGTATTGGAATTACGATTAATCAACAAATGGTATCTAAATAAATATCGTTTAAACATTTGTATATATTCTATTAAGAATTGCAAAAACATTGAATCATCTATTATTAAATACGTACCTAGAAAACTTAATGAACAAAAATAAAAGAAAAATTAATTATTATACTACTGTAAATTGTAGGTCGAGAGAGATAGAGAGATAGACAGATTGATAGACAGATAGACAGAGATAGATAGATAGACAGAGATAGATAGATAGATAGATAGATAGAGATAGAGAGAGAGAGAGAGAGAGAGAGAGAATTTTAATAAAAAGTGTATTTCAATTATAAAAAATCATTTAATATAATCGGAAATAACTTACTCAACAGGAAACGAACATAAATAAAAAGCCCCCCACGAACACGTGCATTAAAAAAAGCCTGAACTCTGAGCGCGAACGATGGTTATTATTATTATCAATTCGTACGCAACGATGAGTCATGTGTTTAGGATAAATTTTGTTTGAAAAACGTTCTGTATAAAGTAGTGTAAACGTTAATAAAACGGATGTTTCTTAGTTGATTCTCCTCTAAGTCACTCTCTCTCTCACACACACACACACACACACGCACTCAATCATTCTCTCTCTCTCTCTCTCTCTCTCTCTCTATATATATATATATATATATATATATATATATATATATATATATCTCACTCTCTCTCACTTTCTCTCTACCTCCCTACCTCACTACCTCTCTAGCGTTCTTACTCGCTATATGTGAATATGTAACGTACGTGAACGTATAACAGCGTCGACAATGGCGTAGTACATCACAATCGAATGAAGCTCATTGTCGCGCCTCTCATAGAGTCGCGAAAGCGCACCTGCTCGACAGGCCAAGCAAACAATAATAATTTATCGGTTGCATTATAATTTGGTAAGTAGACAGACGGATGTACTGTGACAAAGTAACGACGATATCAACAATGACGACGACGACTTCGACGACGACTTCGACGATGACTTCGACGACGACTTCGACGATGACTTCGACGATGACTTCGACGATGACTTCGACGACGACGACGACGACAACGACGACGACAACGACGACGACAACGACGACGACAACGACGACGACGACGCAACGACGGTTGATGAGTAGGATGAGTAGAAGAAAGAGGAGTAGCTGGAGGAGGAGGAGGATGATGAGGAGGAGGATGATGAGGAGAAGAAAGAGGTGTAGGAGTAGGAGGAGGATTATGAGGTGAAGAATGGGGTGGGAGTGGGAGGACGAAGCGCGGGGTGCGGCTCACCGAGGTTCACGGGGGTGCGCGAGTGGGAGGATGAGGAGGAGGAGGAGGAGGAGGAGCAGGAGAAGGGTGCGCTCCTCGGATCAATAGCCCCTTCGCGTGCACGAATAGATATATTGCGCGCGGCTCGGTATACTGCGCTTCTTCCTCGTAGCCGGGCTCGACGTCTCCGCCTTTTCGGAATCCCGAGCATCGAGGCCGATCTCCTCGAGAGAGCGTCCTTTCTTCCCTTCAGAATCATTGACACGGTAACCGTAAGTGCGCGGTTAAACTTGCATCCTCCTGTTCTTTCTCATCCGCCGTTTCATCTTCGTGATCGATAAATTGCCGACAAAAGGTCGTTAGGCTGCCAGAGTCCTGTTGCGGCAGCATTTCGGGAGTACGCTGAATGGGGAGGACGGTGAGGGCGAGCTACGAACGTCCGTAAATCCGTGTGGGCTTGGTATGTGTGAGTGAGGGGGCTGTAGGTAGTTGGTGGAAAGGAGTCGTGAAAAGGGATGGATTGCCGTACATATGGGTTTGCGAGATGTACGTTGTCATGTCATGCTCGCTCGATCACGTGCACGAATGTGAATTTTTTGCTCGTGCTTGTTTAAGTAAAATATATAATAAAATATATGCCCATTTAATGGAGACTTCCCGTTTGGAAGTTGGGCTTGTTAATTAATAATCTTTCTCACCAAGATTTCTTGCTAACTGGCACTCGGCGCTGTGTAAATGCATGATCGTTGTTCCGATCAGACGGACATTTAATATAAATTATTTAACGAACCTTTAGCCTACATTTTTGCTCGCATTTATTCAAATTTTCATCTAATCTCTAAATGCGAGACGAGGTCGTCCTTGCACATTTAACCTTTCACCCTTGATTTTCTCATTATAAAATTAAAATAAAAAATGGCGTGGGAGAGGGGGAGGGTGGGGGAGGGGGGGGGGGGGGAGGAAGATACGTAAAATCCCCTAGTACGTTGATCTTAATTATTAAATATTCTTTTTACAGGCCATTGGGAGTGAAGCGTATAATTTTGCATTTTAATAAAACGTTAACGTCAGTTTTACATTTGAAATATGACTTCCCAAGTTCTCGTGAAACATCCAGTTGTACCTTTCTCACAAGTAAGTCTTTAAAAAAAAAAAAAAATAAAAACAAAAAAAAAAACAAAAACAAAAAAAACAAAAAAATAAATAAATAAAATAAAAGAATGAATAAAATCTAATTGTACATGATCTTTCATTCTGTTCATTCTCATCGATTACTAATTTTTAGCGAAAAAAACCACCGCCAGAAATAATTCCGCTACCCAACAGAAACGACGAGGATGACGAAGGAAGATTTTTGAAGCAGATTGTTGATAAAGTCACTCAATTAGAGCAGAATATGAAGTTCCTTCAGGATCAGCACGAGGCAACTTTGGTCGCTCTTCATCAAGAGGTTGAAGTACTTCGGCAAACGAATAGAGGTATTAATCGTTGCAACTTGAAAAATAAATTGTAATAATTGTAAGTGATGGTGGTACAATATAAAAGATGTTGCGCACCTTTCCAGATTTACAGTTTCAATTAGTTTTCTCCAAAGGGACAAATTCCAATTCAACTAGTCCTTGTATCCCCGAAGATAATGAAGTTGATCTCACCAAAGCAAATGTAATGTCGTTTTATCTTACGTTTATAATATTCGTTACGAAATTGGTAGTTAAAAGTAATTTTTTCCTTTCTAATAGGAGAGTCCGGCGTCGATTAACGATGTCACGCCACTCCAGGTCGAACTATCAGACAAAGATGTGCAGGATATTAAAACTAATTTGAACGAGGCGAAAACGCGTAACGTTTACTTGTCAGAAGTGATCGAAAAATTGAAAAAGTAAGTGACGTAGAAAGGCATTTCGATGCCAGAAAAACAAATCCTAACTCGATATTTTTATCCTTGTAGGACCCTAGAGTTGAGCGAAAAATCAAAGGAAAAGCAAAAAATGACGGACATTAGTATCCAAGTCGATCGTGTACTCGAATCCGAACAAGTGGAATTGCAAGCTCGTTTGGATGATGCAAAAGTGTTAGTCAAAAAATTACTTCAAAAAAACATGGACCAATTCGAGGAGATTGCAACGATGAAATCAGCTGTTTCTTACACTAACAACGACAACATTAGCAAGAGTGGCAATAGCCGAAGCCGGAAATACAAACATAATCACAATCATGGATCGGCGAACGAGGTCCAAGGCCAAGACGATAATTATCATAAATTTCCACTCTTGCAGACTCAAAGTTATTGGCTTCGAGCATCTCGAGGCAATCACAGGTATTGAGATTTTAAAAGCAAAAAGAAACAAAAGATAGAAAAGGAAAAAGAAAAAGAAAAAAAATTAAATAAAACAATAAATCAATAAATAATTAATGGCAATATACTTTGGCTTAAATTGAAAGTAATTTTCTGTCAATTGTACATAATTATTCGATTGTTTAATCTAAATTTATCAATCGATAAAAAAATATTAACAAATTGTTACAGTTACGATCACAAAGCCCATTCGGGTTATCCGAGAAATAGTAAGCATCATCAGGAGAGGCAAGACGCGGAGGCGGACGTTGATAACACAGTCTTACCACAATTACAAAGTGGCAATGTATGTATTGGAAAAACGTCGAATTATTCGAATAACTTCAAATCTGGACTTCACAATGCTGGCCATTACAATGCGGAGAACCGAGCAAACAGAAAATACAGACGTACAAAATTGTACAGAGATCAGAAAGAACAGAGAGATCAAGATGCCAGGGAGTATCATAGGGAATGCAAATACAGAGAACCGAAGGACAATCAACGGCAACATCAAAGAGAATTCGTAGAGTCTTCGCAGGAGACGCGAAATCACAAAAATACACAGAAACAGTAATAACATTAAGAAAATCCAATTGAATTCTTAAACAATCAAGAATCGCTTGCATGGTTATTTGTATATTCGTTAGATCCATTCCACTAAAACACATATATAATAAAAGGATTCGATTTTCGTTAACAGTAATTATTACGTATTCAACCAATCGATCAAAGTTTTTCCAGAAAGTATATGGCAATTAAAAAACAAAAAAAAGACAAAAAAAAAAAACAAAAAAAAAACAACAACAAAAACAACAACAAAAAAAAAAAAATAAAAAAAAAAAAAAACACAAAAATAAAAATTCGTCCGTATAGCATCGTACACTATTAGCGGTTCCATGTATCGTCATCACAATTACAAAATTACAAAATATTTTCAGAATTTTTTATAATTTTGCCGACTAATTTATGCGGCATGCTTAGAGCATAAAAATTATAGATCATGAAAGAAACATTGAAATAAATCTAAATTCAATCATTATCACTCATATTATTGATATATGTATTTATGTGTGCGTGTATATACATGCAGTGATTATATTAAGCCGACGGAAATGAAAAATTATTTAATATAATTGATGCTTTGTATTGATAGAAATTAACAGAAAAAGAAAAGAAAAAAAAAGAAAAAAAAAAAAAAAATTAATAACACATGGCATTTAGCAAGGGACCTTATTATATTTACAAATTATGATAGAATCGTATTCAATCATGATTTGTACATACTATTTATTTATTATTTATATCAATGATTCATCGATTCAGATTAGAGTATTTATAAATATTAGTATTTTTAGAAAAAAAGAAAAACGATAAATAAATAAAAAAAAGCCTTGATGTATTGCTTCGTTTACATTGACAATATTATATTTATTCTATAAAAGTTATCAACCACGATATATTCAATGTGAATTTACATTTCAAGACTGTACTAGACTATAGAAAATTATATAATAAAACTCTTCGGTATAAATCTGCAACCGATATGCTTGGATTATTTCAATTTTACAATATAATTGGCAGTAATGGAAACGACATTGTACGAAAATTGAAAAATAAAAACTATACGACATTCGAGCTCTGATTATACTCTTTAATAATGATGATATAAGATATTATAACACCTATCTTGTGGACTGAATAATCAACAAATATCTAATATAATTTTCTCAATTGAGATACGAGACTTATATGTTTGAGTGGGTGATATATTAAATAAACATATATATATAATTAACTGCACAAACTTATCATTTTAATTTCAACGCTTCTTTTAATGAAAATTACCCAAGACGCTGAAAATACTTTTAAATTTAATGTTTTAAGTAGAAATTTCCCCACCCCCCTTCCCCCTTCCACCCGCCACATTTTTTGTTTGTTTGTTTGTTTTTGTTTGACCATGAAAATATGCGCCAATCACTTAAAATAAGATTATAAGGTAATCCAATGAAATGAGCCAAGTTTACGTGATCGTAAACAAGATAACTCTTAGTTTATATGTTATGGGCTCGATCAAATCAAATAATAAAGCTTTCTGTCTCATCAAACACCGCTGATTTAATAATAATAGCGAGTCAATTTTTTCTCAAATCTCATGATGAAACGATAAAACAATTTTATAATATTTATTATGTTCATTGATCAATTTGTATTGTCACGGTGAAGACTTGTGCTATCCTTGTTCTATAAATTCTCGGTCCTAAAGCCAACGAGATTAAATAAAATTTAAACAAATTGCTTAATACCGAGGTTTGCGAAAGATATAGGTATCGACAGTAATGATCATTAATAATTGTCCACTAATAGAAATTCAGCCTTCGAAGATATAACAAAAAATCCTTTTTGTATTGCTTTCTTTTGATAAGGTTTAATTAAAAATAATACTTAATTAAAAATTTATGCTTAAGCAATGTTTTACGTTTATAAAGAATTTTTCATCGAACAGCATTAGAAATATTGTTAAAAAATTTGTACTTATAAAGACATCGATGCGACTTGTAAAGCGGATGCTCATTATCAATTGTAAATGATTAAATATTAATTTAATGTAATTGCCGATGCCGATTAAAATCGATGATTTCATTAAAATGGATGAACGACGATCAAATATGTCGTACTTAAAGCAAGTAATATTAGTATTAGTATTAATATACCGCGGCACATCTTCAAATTACGACTGAAAAAAACAAAAATTTGCATTCCAAAACATTTTATCGAACAGATGTGGTGAATTCGCGTGATTTAGAATATGGTCTTACTGAATCGTTACCCCCCAAAATAGACGTCAAAAAATATAATAAAACAGGTAGTCAATCAATTTACGAATTGTTGTTTGTTGTCGTTGCTGTTGTTTGTTGTTTATTGTTGCTTGTTTGTTTGTTGTTGTTGTTGTTGTTGTTCTTCTTCTTCTTCTTCTTCGTCTTGTGTGTGCGTGTGCGTGTGTGTGTGTGTGCGCGCGCGCGCGCGCGCGCGCTTGTTTGTTTATTAATTTTTTCATTATTATTTATTTATTTATTTTTTAGCTACTCGAGTGATATATTTTCTTGCCCTTGTATCTTAAATGTGAAATTGTATAAATCCAAATTAATGTAATACCTGACAGAAAGTTTGACTTTGATGAAATTGACTGTAGTAGCGATTGTGCGTGTATTTTTTTGGACATGTGTGACTCAGGGTTATCGGCGCGGTTATCCGCTAGAAATTTTCCAGTGTCGTCGACTCAAGCACTCGGTGAGTTTCAATAAGTGAATTATTGTTGTACATTTAATTAATATGTCAGCTTTACATATCTTTTACGCCAAATATAAATCATAGTGTATCATTGCGCCCGTTTATTAATTCGCGATTATAAGTAATGAATTTCAAATTGTTTGTCCGTTCGCG
Source organism: Ceratosolen solmsi marchali (assembly GCF_000503995.2). Taxonomy (NCBI): domain Eukaryota; kingdom Metazoa; phylum Arthropoda; class Insecta; order Hymenoptera; family Agaonidae; genus Ceratosolen; species Ceratosolen solmsi. The sequence continues at coordinate 2,318,596 of NW_011948439.1, forward strand.
CCATTTCATCGTAATAGAAGATGGTCAACGCGCGTTCAAAATTTCTTCCACTTAAAGCTAAAAATACAATAAATTGTCATCGCAATAGCGCGGTAAAAGTGTGATTCCCCACCTCCACCCCCACGGTCGCCGCTTTCGTCCCCCCCCCCCCTCCCCCGCCCCCCCCCCTCCCCCCACTCTCCGCCGCCCCCGCTGCTCGTCGAAAAAACAAAATAAAGGGCAAGGAGAACGATGGTAAAATTACCAATTTATCATCGTGGCAAATTAAATTGTATAGAAATTGAAAATTAATGACAAATTATTAATAATTGGGCGGTAAAATTTGTTTAATTTTATGATGTTGAAGTTGCTTTGGTTAAGCATTATCGTAGTAGTGCTCTGCCAAAAAGTCTAATCAATCGGCATTAGAGGCTTCTTCGCTGCACAACAACGAGAGAAATAATAAGTTTGTAACGAAGGACCTGATATTAAGGATCATCGCCATTGCTACCTAAATACACGAGCAATAACATTATTATGCATTAATAAGCTCTTGAATTGCAAATTGTAGTCGTAGACTTGGAGATCACGGTCGATGCGCCATCCATTTGAACGTGTGCTTTCGAATGGTCAAGATATGGCCTCGGTGACAAGCAAATCTTAACTTTCGCTTTAATATTAATGTAGGAAAGTAGGCCGAGGGCGACTGAGGAAATGAAATAATCGTCGAATAATAGCCACCTGCAGACAGCTTGTTTCCCTAAGGCTTGTGGGACTCACGCGACGAGCTTGCCCTCATGAATATTTTCTAAACGCGCGCCATCTATGCCGACGTCACTGTGTAAAACATCCCCTTTAAAAATTTCACTTTCTTTGCATCTCGCAGTTGAGAAAACGCGTGTGACGAGGGGCCGCCTCCCGTAAAGTCCTCCGCCGATACATATTTATCATCGGGCCCCCTTAATTTCCATGCCCATTAAGAAGGGGATAGGAAAATTGTTCCTTAAATTGGCCTTGAGTGTGGTGTAGCGAAGAATCAGTTAGCAAACAAATACAAACTAAGAAGAGAGTATGTGAAAAGTTGGTCACGCTGCTGTGGGTTGTGACACCACACGGATTTGACGCTCGTCGCTGTCAACGCTATGGTGATTATATTACAAAGTATGTTAAGTATATTATTGTATATTAGATGCAGTGACTGATAAGGTTATAAGAAAAGCTAGCGCGCGTTTGCCGATAAAATAACCATTCACTTTGTGTCTGGATTTTCGGCGACAAAGGGATAACCGCGAGAGTTAGGTTATGTACTCGATTGCGTTCGCATCATCATCTCGGCAATGCTTTACATGCACGTAACGTTAACACACATTTTCGTGTCGAACGACGATCGATATTTATGCATTTATAATATTTTTTTTACGGCTATAATCATTATAATATGTTGATCAATTTAATACCGATGAGTTTGGATATTACTCCAGTGAGTTAAGTATTGCTTAGAACATGGAAGATCTTGGTATCTGAAGGTTGTAGCATTCAATATGAATTTGTAAATCCGATGCCAAGTAATAGATCTGCAGTGTTATTTTATTTCCTTTTCTCCCGTAAGCCCATAAAATACGTTGCTTTAAATATTTTGCTTCTTCAGGAATTTATTTAACATCTCAGACTGGGTGAAGTATCGAAGAAGGCGTCAACCATTTGGCGACATCTTTATCAGATTTCTCGGTGAAAGTGCAATGAAATAAGGTCTTAGAACAATGATGAGCGATCAGTTTCGCAGCAAAGTGGAGCAATACTCGCCAAAATCTTCACCAAGAGGTGCCCGTTCTCCTGTCGTTTCGCGGCAGGATTCAACGGGCACTTTAAAAACAACCATTTCGCTTGGAAAAAATCCATCTATCGTTCACAGTGGACCGTTTTATTTGATGAAAGAACCTCCTGGTATGTAATAATTTGCAGTCATGTTTTTCATAGCTTATATCGTTAATTTAAATATGTATGTAAATTGAAAATTGAACTGATCAACTCGGATTTCGTTTGTAATTTTAATTTGCAATTTCTTGCGCATTTAATATTTATTATTTTAATTCTTATTTTTGTAAACATTGTGGTATATTAATAATTTTGTAGGAGAAAGCGAATTAACGGGAGCTAGAAATTTAATGGCCTATTATGGCCTAGAACACTCATATAGTAAATTTAGTGGGAAAAAACTCAAGGAGCAATTATCCTCATTTTTGCCAAATTTACCCGGTATTATCGATACTCCTGGTGATCAAGACAATAGGTTGGTATTAATAGCCTATTCGTACAATGTATTAGTTCCGCTAAATATTTACTTACTTTATGCGTAGTTCTTTAAGATCTGTGATTGAAAAGCCACCGATCGGTGGTAAAGAACTTCTTCCATTGACGAGTGTACAGTTAGCTGGTTTTAGATTACATCCCGGCCCGGTATGTTTTCTCGTATTTATTTTTATATCCTTAAATTCGGTATGCTATTTAATTGAAATTAAGAATTAAACGTAATTTTCTTCATTCTAGTTGCCTGAACAATACCGTTATATAAATCAAGCTCCACAAAGAAAGCATAAAAATAAACATAAAAGGCATAAACATAAACCTGGCGAAGTACCCAGTGGACAAGAGACAACGGTAACTGACATTGGTGGTGCCGATACTCACGAAAAGAAACATAAAAAGCAAAAGCGTCACGATGAAGAGAAAGAAGCAAGAAAGAAGCGCAAAAAAGAAAAGAAACGGAAAAAGCAAAAACACAGTCCCGAACATTCTGGAGGATTGACACCGTCGCAACATTCAAATTCGTGATCGTTAAGTGATCATTTCTGTTCATCAAACATTGCGTACAAAGAGTCTTCCTCTTTATCAAATATGGCATTTGTATAATTTATTACAAGAAAATTATTCACTCTTGATTTCTATCTATTACTTTCACAAAATTGGTAGTCATATATTTATTTATTAATAGTATATTTGGTAATTTTGTCGTTTCTAATGTGAAAATGAAAGATCTTTGGTTTGAAAAGTTTCATGAGAATAGGTCATATCTTCATTCGAATGTCACAAAGCGTTATTATTGTAAATAAATAGTTCAATTTGAAAATTTTTTTCAACTTTTTTTTCTTTTTTTTTTCTTCGTAGTAATTATTTTGTTAATGAAATTGTGTATACAATTTGTGAATAGTACAAGAAGTTCGCAAATAAAATGTAAGCAAAAATTCAATCTTTGTAAATATAAGTAAAATAATATTACTTAGTATATAAGTTAAAATTAAGACCGTTGTAGTAAGTATTTGTAAATAATTGGTTACCAAACTACAACCAATTATCATATATAATTTACTAATAAATTTAAATTGTAGTATTTAACGAGGAAGGTTTTGTCTTAAATAAAAATAAAACCATTTAATTCTTAAATATCTAAGGACTGTTTTTATTAAAACCTAGTTTTATAATTAATTCTGTCAAGAGTGTAACTTAAATCGTAGTTTATTTTAATTACATAGAAGCAGTAGTACAGTCTTTAGAAAATTTTAATACATTTCATCTCTCAATTAAGAAAGTTACATTTCTTTCTTACATTCTCTATAATCAGGACACATTTTGTGTATTTGGGGGGAAACAGGATCGTACTCAATCAACTCCGAGAACAGGCATTCTCATATTCAATGAAAATGTGTAAAAAATAAGAACACGAACATGACACATCAAAAACATGTGTGTACTTTTAGGGTTCTGAAAAAATTTACATGCTCGCTGCTTGTGTACATATCGCCAACACGTGTCATCTTATTTGCTCCTCTGCAACGAGGAATTTAATAGGGCCGTTGGCGGTCACGATCTCTGTCACCACGTCTGTAATTAAAAAGTAAAATGGCACGATATTTTATTGTCACAGGTAATATTCCTCTATATTCGGTAGTTTTCTACAATTGGTCTTTCAATTACAATTACTCTACCGATTATCTTCTTGCCTTATTAAATTTAGTTAATTCTCTCTGGCTAACGCGAATATTTTAAATCCATTAATTCAACGTCTTTTTGTTTCTTGTTTCGATAGAAATAAAAGCGAAAAAAACAACAAAATAAACAGTTTAATTATTATTCTCTTTTGTTTGTAGGTCGTAAGCTGGATAAAATTTCCAATCTGCATACATAGTGCAGAATCTAAAGGCCATAGTATTGTAACAGACAGAATTACTTTTGCCGCTATTAAATTAAATGAATGACAGAATATCATTTGATTGTACGAATAGAGAAATTGTAAATGTTTTAAAAATTAGAAAATTTAATTTGATACTACATTACCACCAACGAAAAGTTTTTATGAATAAACTACAGATTATATGTAATTTATTTAAAATGAAAATGACCCAGCGTGCGAGATATTAAATTTTAAATTGTATTCTAAAACAGCAATGCATATGAATTTGCTTAGTTTGCTTAGTTGCAAAAGCATTGTTGATAATATATGGAAAGCGACGTACATTAAATTTAAATAACAATTATACGTAAAATTTGATATATTAATAAAGAAAAGTCAGAATAAAGTAACGAACAATATAATACCGATGAAAATAATAAAATGAACAATCAATGAATAATTGTTAATTTAAAAATTTAAAAATTTAAAACAATTATAAACAAATTTTTATAATCAAACAGATTGTAGCATAAATGACATTGTGGCATTGTTGGGATCTTTTTTTTTTTCTTTCCCTCTCATTAAACATCAGTTTCATAATTATTATTGCATTGCAAATAGTTGAAATACATATGCAACACTCTCACATTAAAGATGAATTCTTATTCTTAAATATTTTCAACGCCTTTGGATAAACTCGTCACTTTAGGCAAATTATTCGGTAAACATAATGCGGTAGTAATTGGTAATTGAAAAAAAATTTCACAATTAAAGAAAGTAATTGATAAAACTGACCCTCCGCCGCCTCTCATGGGACCTCCTCGGCCGCCGCCACGACCGCCGCCCCTGTCGCCACCACGGAAGCCGCCTCTGCTGCCCCTGTCGCCCCCACGGCCACCGCCACCGCCGCCGCCGCCTCTGTCACTTCTGAAGCCGCCGCCACCGCCACCGCCACCTCCACCACGACCACCGCCACGGCCGCCGCCACCTCGGCCGCCGCCGCCGCCGCCGCCACCGCCACCGCCACCGCCGCCTCCCATTCCTTCTGGCTTGGAACTTTTGCAAAGATTACACTGATCACGCCAAGCAAAGTTCGTGTTACTGCAGCTGAGGTTAGGGCACCTTCACACGTTACAAACAGACGTTTCGGTAATGATCTTTTTTTTTTATTCTCAATTGTTTTGCTTGCTTTATTGTGCGTTTAACGACAATCTCTGATAAAAAAAATATTTGGGCGTGATATGTGAACAGGATGGGATAATTTATAATGTTTAAGAACACAGTGGATTGGCGGGTAAATATATGTTTATATGCTGCTTTCAATGATATTTGTTATTGTTGTCCCGCTCGAATAAACGATAAAAGATTTGAGCGAGGACCGAATTCAGCGTAAGTTGTTTATTAAATTAAATAAAACGGAAGGTGATTTCATTATTTTTTTTTTTTAAACCAAAAATATACTTTGTAAATTTTGAATCTTTATTAGGGCAAAATTCTAAAAGTATATAATGCAATTTATCGTGAATGGACGTTGTAATTTTTTATGTTTATTTAATGTTACGTAAAGATTCACGAATAATTCCGATTCACAATCGAAGGCATATTTAAGAAAATTCGATAAAAGTGCGATAAATTCGTTAAAAAAAAATTTGCACAATCCAAAGTACATATGTATTTGTAAAATGTCCACTCTTCTGTTCGTCAGAGCGATTATGTGAACAGTTTTTTTTTCTTATTTATTTATTATTTTATTTAATCGATTTCATGATATATATATACCCGTAAAATTATTTTAACAATAGCGTATATTTTTCATTAAATTTTTCATAATCTTTATAAAATTTTACAGGGTCGACAAATTTTTACATATGCATGGAATAAAGTTTCAATTAAAAAGAGTTCACAATATAGGCATGAACAGTCAACATTCATAGATTCTACCAGGTAGAGCAAAAAAAAAAAAAAACAAAAAAAAAACAAAAAAAAAACCCTTTTGTGGAAGAAAAATTTGATAATTATCTCTTAAAGAGTATTGCTACCAGTGAAAACCTGAGCTTGACAAAATTATATTTTATAGCACCCGTTTACTAAAAGTGAGCATTAAAATATATATGTGTGTGTGTGTGTGTGTGTGTGTGTGTGTCTGTATAAATTTTAATGATTGCAAATTCTGTAATTTAGATACTAATAATTTGCATAAGACGCGTTATTTGTAAAACAAATTAATAAAACAAATGGAATGCGACTGAATTCCATTGTCCGCGAAACGAAATCTCTTCTTTTATATTTCATTAATATTTTATCCTAATCATTCCCTTTATAACTATTCAAGTCATGATTGTGCCTCTTATACGTGTATAATACAAACAGAAAAAGTGTGAAAGGAAGGAGGATCAACGCGTTAAAAAAGTTTGTAATAATGGAAAGTAATCCTGCCAAGCCGAGTTGACACTGATGGTAATAATAATCACTCTCGAGAGTTAAATTTACCGCCAATCTCCGCCACGGGATCCACCGCCGCTGCCTCCTCCTCCGCCGCCACCATCTCGGCGATGATCTCCGTCACCACCTCGGTCTCTATCGCCACGGTCGCGTCCACCGCCACCGCCACCGTAGCCACCGCCACCGCCTCCGCCGCCGCCGCCGCCACCTCCTCCACCACCACCGCCACGGCCACCTCCGCCTCGGCCACCGCCGCCTCGGCCGCCACCTCCACGTCCGCCTTGCCAATTGCTCTTGTGCTGGGCAATCTGTACTTTAATTTTGCAGCCTTTGAAGTCTTTGCCGTCGAACCAATCGATGGCTGAACGGGCGGCATTTTGGTCGTCGTACGTCACCGTCGCCTCGCCTTTATTTTTGCCCGTACTTTTGTCTTTGTACATCCAGATTTTGGGCTTGCCAGTGCGTTTATCGTTCTGAAATGTTTATGGAATTACGTCTACGGTCGATCGTAATATTATAAGTTTGAAGGACTCCGATGGGAGATATGTAGGTATAGAATGCACAACGAACAAAGATCGTCGCCGAACAACAAAATCATTAGAATTTTTTAAAAATTTTTTTCAAATTCTTTCATTTTGTCGATTATTCGATCGAGTACGACAACTACTGACCTTTATGAGACCGATAGCGCCAAAGTGCTGGCAAATTTCTTCCTCGGTGATGGTGGCATCCATCCCAGATACAAATATGGTATCCTCTTGCGTAACCATTCCGTCGTTGCTGCCGCGATCACCGTATCCTCCTGGAATAGTTATCATTCGTTAACAATTGTCCAATCTACATATTCGTAAGATCAAAATTTCCTACAGCTATTTAAGAAACTAAACTAATTTTTTTGACAACTTTAACGTTATTTATACTTTATGAGTGGACTTTATTAAAGCTTCGTCACAACAATATGCTAATTTTACTGCTGGTGATCTTTGTATTAAAAACCAGTTTATTTTTTCAGCTTTATTATCAGTTTAATTTTATATTTGATTTGAATTGCATTTAGAATGCAACATTATTTAAATATATATTCCATACCGATGTAATTTTATGTAGTTAAATAACCATTGAACACATACTGTAACTTAACTACTATTTTGTTATGTATTTGTAGTCTCATTTTTATTTCTTATATTCATACCACAGTTTTACCGTTTAACTCCAAATGTCTGCCTAAAGTTACGAAATTTTATTTAATGATTTATTGATTTATTGATTTATTATTATTTTTTTTTCATGAATGAACCGATGAATTTCATCGAAGTAAATTTTCTTTCTCATAAGCTTAATTCTAATTCAGCTTCGGTAACCTAATATATGTAAAATCCTTTTTTTATTACATGTATGCTTGAATTAAAATTCATTGGCCAGACTCTTTTATCTGTCACAATGAGAAAAGCCCAATGTGTACGACGACAAATTATTAAAGATCAGATTGCAGCTTCACATACAAAAGGGCTGCAGCATTTCCTCAGCTATATACTTCATTTTGTTGAATACGCAAATACCATTTCATATTTTTTTTTTTTTTTTTTCTTATATTTTCCACCAGCTGCCTTTTATTGCACACATAAGAGTAAGTAAAACCACGTTTGCATCTTTTCTCCTTTTCAGAAAAGGAAGTTTTATTGTTGAAATCGTAAATATTTCATTAATACTCATTAAACTCAATATTTTTATAACTACCTAACACACAACCTTGCCATAAAAATACGCAGTATATCGTAAAGATAATAGCAATTTGTTAATTTTTTTCTTTTTTACTGTTTATTTGTCGATGTTAAAAATACAATTTGGATTTTATCTTTTATCATTCTCTAGACTTTTATCTTTTTTCTCTATTATCATCATCATCATCATCATTATCATTATTATCATTACTATTATTATTATCATTATCATTATTATCATTATTATTATTTATTTATTTTTTAAAAAATAGAAATATGTTCAAAAATAATTAAAAATAAAAGTTCTGCATATAATGCAATGACTTTGTTAAAGATGAAATTATAATAGGAGGAAGTCATAAACTGAAAGTTGTTAAATACGTTTTAAAGGTAGACAAATTTACGAATAAATGGGAAAAAGCAATTGGTGATTAAAATATAATCTTCTTTATGCCAATACTATTAAGTTAGTATTTTATTTTTTTTTTATTTTTTTATTTTATTATTTTTTTTTTTTCATTTCTTTTCTTAGGGAAATCCTTAGGGATAATGGATGCGCTTTTTTCGGCAGCCCTTTCATATAATCAGAGCGACCAGGTATTTTAATAAGTCCTAAATATTAGAGTGAATGCATAAATAGCACCAGACTTGTACAGAGAGTCTGGTGCATTTACCTTTGTTATAACCACCACGGCCACCGCCACTGCTAAAACACAGAAGCAGATATACCAATGAGTCGACTCATGGACAGATTTCAATCGATGTGTGGCTACTCATATGCTGCTTCACCACCACTTCTTATTCTTCTTGGTGTACCTACTGTCTAAAGTCTTTAATACCACATTACATAGTCTAGAAGTTTGGACTTAAATTTACTTGTCTTGTCAGTCCTTAAGGGTCTCAATCATGCGTAATACTTGAATAAAATAATACATGTTACTTTACACAAATTGTAAATAGAAATCAAATATGGCACCAAATATACATTAGTGTATCTTTTCCCGTTCATCCACTTCTCTTGACACACTTTTGCCAGCCATACGTTCACTCATCCCTCCAACCATTCATGCTCGTACGATATATGAATTTTACAAAATGCAAAATAAATTTGAAACAATTTAAACAATCATTATTACATAGTACAAACCGTTAAAATATAATAATATAATAAGTTAACAACATATATGAGGTGTTTAAACTATCTTTAAATTATTAAAAAGAAAAAAAAATACAGATCGTCTCACAAAAAAAAGGGGAAAAAAAAAAAGAAAAAAAAAAGGAAAAACATTGCTCAAAAGATATTTACGTTTGTCCCCTTAAATTTGAAGATCATACGAAAAACATTGATTTTGAGTATGTAACGAGCCATGCAAATCTCATAGAAGATACAATTTTTCTTAAAAATATGCGTAAGTATGCAGCATTGATACGTAGCCATACGTCAAAACCTTTTGTGTCAAACTGTCATATACAACCTGTCTATAATTTTACCTGTATAATTCTGTGAATATGTGTGTTAAACCTGTAGACACACTTTAAATATATTAAAGCCCCGCAGAGCATTAAACGTTTGCATAAGAAAGTGTATTTTTCATTTACATCGATATTTTAAATGGTTAAACCTTTGTTTCAGAAATTTTATAAGTTGAGTTACCTTTATTTACTCAAGTACCAACCATTCCGCTTTATCCATTCGGATAATGAATTAATATCCATTGTATGCGTATACAATAACATATCATTTCTTCGTTGTTATTCCTCTAGCGTAAATAAATAAGAAAAAAATTTAAAACTTACTTGTAGCTACCACCTGAACGATCACTGTATCCCCTTCGATCGTCTCCGCCGCCATATCGGCCACCGCCGCCACCACCACCACCACCGCCTCCTAGTTTCGAAAATTCAAAGAATTAGTGACCTGACAAGCTCTATACTTATAGCTGGCAAGCTCAAAGTCAATCTACATCTCAAGCCTAATGCCTCCTCAACTATCAATCAACGCTAAGAACAAGAGCTTATCCGAGCCAGGGATCAAGATGGGCTCGCTCGCAACACTGCGAATCCCTCAAGCGCAAACGACAACCATCCTAACAATGACGATCATTACCACTATTGTATCCTCCTCCCGAACTGCCTCGGCTGTATCCTCCACCACCGCTGCCACCACTGTTTCCGCTCCCATAATTACTACCATAGTTATTGCCACTGCTGCCGTTGTTGGAACCTCCGCTGCCGTAACTGCTTTGGTTGTATCCACCCTGGTTCTGACCTGGATTGTAATCTTGGCTAGAATCGTTATCCTGATAACTCTGGTAGTTCTGATAGTTTGGCGGCGGTTGACTATATTGATTGTAGGAAGAGCCACTTCCCGTGTTCGGCGGCGGGTAAGATGTGTCGGGTGTGCCAGCCGACGGGGGCGGCTGGCTGTACTGGTTGTAGCTTTGTTGCTGATAATTTGCGTACTCTAGAAAATTAAAGTCGAGAAAAATCATAGGCATCTCGCTCGTTTCGTATCGCCGCTTATCTAACGTATGTGAATAAAGGCCAGCATCGGCGTGTAGATGCTGGCCGCGGACGGCCATGGGAGGTGAAGGTGGCACGCATAATCCGGGTCGTTAATAACCAGTGATTAATTATTAGACAAGGAAGAGGTGGCGTCCCGGACGCACGCCAATTTACGGCTCGACGAATCATGTAAAATCGCATTCTTTTATCAATGATTGGTGTCGGCGTCTACATGGCGTGCGTAAGGCTTGGAAGCTAGAGAAGCTTCAATGGCGCCTATAGCCGTTGGACGAGTCGGACGCATCGTAAAAGCTCGCGGGCAACTCGACTCGAGGCATCTATGACTTTAGAGAGAGAGAGAGAGAGAGAGAGAGAGAGAGACAGTGTGTGATAAAGAGAAAGAAAGAAAGAAAGAAAGAAAGAAAAAAAGAGAGAGAGTAGGTGAAATAGACTTACGATTATCCGTCATGTTGAATGGTTGAGCTTAGGCGAGGACCCCAAAATTAAAAAAATTGCCAACAACGCCTAATGGCGTTGGTAAAAGCCTGTAGCCGAGCGCGAGCGTATCGACCTCGGCCTCGAACGACGCGTATACACACACAAACTCGAGCGACGAGCTTAGGAAGAGGAAAAAGCGGCTCTAGCGACTCGAGCGAGTGCGATCGTCGGTACTCGGGAATCCGGGGTCGCTTTCTCACACTCGCACTCTCGCACTCTGACTCTCTCGCTCTCTCTACTCCAACCGCGCGTCCCTGCAAGAGCGGCGACGCTAAGTGAAGCACAGCAAGAGGAAGTGACGAGTCTTTATTTGGCCGTCGCAACGCCGGAAATTCATAGCGCCACTTGCTCTCTTCTCCACACACCGCCTACTCGCGTGGATCCCTCGCGCGTATTACGAACACTTTCATTGGCCAAATTTTCGCGCGATAATCCTCGATAACGCTAGTTACTTCTCATCCCCTCCCACTCCCCACCCCTAAAACCATCATCGTCGACGCCACCCGCTTGCTTTATTACAAGCGGTCATTTTCAATTTGAGCCGAGCCCTTGAGCTTTTTTAAGGATGTTTTTCTGAATGAGAAAATTGCGTTGGGCAGCCGGACGTGGGAGGATAATCGTTAATCGTCCCGGGCCTTCGACAAATTTCAAAATTTTCAACGAGAAATAATCGATAATATACTCGGAGTTGCGCGGCTGTTTGTGTTGGTGTGGTGTATGCGACGATGAGTATATCAAGCGTCTCTTTCTCTCTCTTTATCTCTCTCTCTCTCTCTCTCTCTCTCTCTCTCTCTGTCTCCGTAGCGTCTGGGGAGGCGTTGAGAGCGCGTTATAACAGCATGACAAGCGCGCCGCGGTTTGTCATTTTGTCGCATCCCCTTGCACCTCCGCTTGTCCCGGCCGTAGCCCGTAAAGTCAATAATCTCTTCGATAATAATCCGTGGGATTGGGGGGGGGGAGAGGAGAGGATGATTAATCGGCCAGCTCCTACGAGATTAAAAACGGGCTTTGAATGCGAAGAGGCGTTCGCCGAGCGGTCGACGCGCCAAAATGCCCAACCACGTACTTTTAACGCTAATTAGCTCGCCAATACTGGTTTATCACGATGAGATATTTGCATTAAACGACTACGGGCGTCAATTACTAGGGGAACAAAAGATAAATGTACATGAAGGATGATAATGGACGATACGCAATGAAACATTATGAATGCGCACATTATGGTAAAAATAAAGGGACATTGTGTGGATGCGCAGAAGAGAGCTGCGATTGTATGGTGTGGTGTGTCGAGCATTCCCAACGGAATTTCTCGAACGTTATTCGCTCGAGGAAATAAGGCGGCAGCACATTGCAGCGACCGCTTCAAGTGCACACGTGCGTCTAAGCGAGGTTAACGAGCGAGGGAGCGAGACAGAGCGAGAGCGTAGGACTCGAGACACTATCCGCTGTTAGCGCCAATAAAAGTTCCGTGTTCGCGCAGCTGCTGCAGTTGGCACAGCAGCAGACGCAGTCGGGCGAGTCGGTTTGGACCGGCGGCGGCGGGGGGGGGGGGGGACCCGTTGGCCGATACTCTCCTGTTGACAAGAAAGCCACTAAGGCTGTGCTTGCTTGCTCCCTCCCAATCAACCATCCCTTTTGCCGCCGCCGTTCCCCCTCCCGCCGCCCTCGTGCTCGCTCACTCTCGCATTCGTTGTCTTGTTCGGTGAGCGCGCGCACTCCAACCCCCCGCTCCCGTCTTTCTCATTTTCGCGCCTCTCGCGCGGCGCAGTCGTCGATCGCTTGATGCGCGAGTACACAACATAGTAGTCGTGCCTACTCGAGTCATGTTGTGACACACGGGAGACAGATTTATGGTTGCGATATCGTGGATGGCTTAAGCCAAGGGCGATCGCCGTTCACCGTCTGTTGTGCGCGGGCTCGCTTCGTGCTGTATTCGACCGAGGGGCAAGAGGGACTTATTCGCTCGGTGGTCAATCTCCATAAGCTGAGCGCGCAGACAGTTAAGGAATAAGCGGGAATCTGGCCGAGCCGCCATCCAGCTGACTCTCGTTTACTGTCTTCTTGGTCTGCCGCGGGACGGTGACGGGAGGGGAGAAGACGCCACCGCAACGACTATAAAAATGAGGTGAGCCGTGCGGGAGGGGAACTTTGTCAGACGGGTAGGTCGCTTGGTCGCGCTTAGTCGCGAAGGTAGACGCTCGGTCGCCGTTGCGTGGTTACATCAACCGAGAGATGCGAAGCTGGTGCACGCGCCACTTGGCTGGCGATTCCACTCCGTGGAAGTACACGTGAGCATCTGACGTTTGGGACTCGAGCGTGTGTGCTGCTACGCGTCGGTCCGTTCGCGTATTGTCGCGCGTCGTTCGCTCGCCCCTTTTGCTACGTATGTTGGAGGACGCCGCGGGGACGCCACGAGGAGGAACGTCTCGACGGGGAAAAGTCGTAGTCTAACATTTTGTTAGCGGACATTTTGTTCGTCTCTTCTTTCGCGTGTATGTCGCGGTTGACATTTACGAATCGTGGCGTCGTCCGACATGAGCGACGACGAGCGTCTCTATCGATAAAGTCGCACGTTTGTCACTTGCTGTTAGGGCCCTACAATTGTTCGTTACATTTTCAGTAAAGGGATGTTAATTGTTATTGACAGCGTTGTTGGATGGGGTGGACGTCGCGGCCGTCGGAGGGATCTTGTTTTGTGTTTGGAAGAGGAAGGCGAGGGGAGAGGGAGAGACGAGTATCTAGAGTCGGGTGTTTCGTTAATTGTTGCTTTTAATTGGCTTCTTCCCTAGTCTGAGATGAGGGATCCAAAGCAATATTCAGTTTTTGGCTAATCGTTGCATATGCTTATGGGGAAGATGCACCAAGCGCCAAGATAACTATTGAGTGAATTTTGTTGGTTTTAGTGGGAGACCACAGATGACCACGATGAATGGGAAGAGGCCCACGACGTTACCTCCAAGGCATCATCAGAACGACGCAACTTCCCAACACTTTGATTTAATCAAATACATATACGAATGTAAGAGAAATTTTTCCATAATTTTCTTAGGCTACGTTTTATTCGTATGTCTATTCTATGAGCGGTCGAGAACTTGTCTATGTTCATTTTTGTAGCTTGGAATTCCGTATCCAAGGAGCTAGATAGCTACCATAATCAGCAACATGGCAATTCGTCAAATTATAGAAATGCTGCTTTAGTTACGTATTATCAAGAACACGAACCAAATCCACAGCTGAAAGGTAATTTTATAAAGATATATTTAATCGATTCAACTGTTTTGGTGGAACATTTAACGGTGTACTTCCAAATAACGAATTTGAGCGAATTTTCAGATTTTGAACCGTTTGATCTGGAAGCCTACTGGAGACAACGGGGAGTGCAAAGCCTGGCACGAAATACGAGTTCATAGTCTTGGATTTCAACCGTGAATTACAATCATATATTATCAAATAGTTCTAAGATTCAACAAGCAGCAGAAAGAATAAATTATTTCCAATATTTGACAAACATCGTTAAGCTGAACAATTTCTATTGTTTGTCATGGAATATATTCTATATTTATGTGTCAAATTCTAAAGTGCAAAAGAAAACTAAATGTAAAAGAGTGAAAATAATGCTGAAACATTCCATTCGTATCTTGGTAAAGCATTTACATAACAATGATTTAGCTTTTCAGAGAATTTGGCATTTAATTCGATTAATGGTACCTGTCCTGTTTATACTTGAATTGATTTTGCAAAACTTTCATACAAGAAACAATGAATTATTTATTTTACAACGGCAGAGTTGTAGAGAATCGTAATTTTTTACTAAGATATAAGGCAAATGTAAAATTTATATAATATATTATAAATACAAGTTTAGTAAAATTAAGCAAAGATCTTGTGCATTATTAGATCATTTTTATAACATTAAAATACTTATTTCGATGTTAAACAAGAAATGTCATTTTTCAGTTTTCAAAATTAAATCTAGAAACTTATTATTATTGAGTTGTATTTTACTTCACACACACAAAATTGTGATTATCACGTTTTTATTGATCATCGGCAGTATTTTAAATCAGTATATGAACGCAAATTTTGTTTTCACATTTAATATTCATGAGCATTAATTGTGATGAGATAAAGAGCTAAAGCGGCAAAGGTGCATGAAAATCTAGAGATTTAAATAATTTACATTCCAATGTAGCACTTAAGCGCGAGCCAAAACTTAAAAAATTTCTTTCATCAGGGTGATACGTCCCGTTGAAACATCAATTAAAAAACTTGATAAAAAGAAATACAAATAAATGAAAATTTATTGCAAAATTTTGTAAATAAATTAACATCTATAAATTACTTTTGTTTTCTTAAAAAAAAAGCACCCTTCTACAATTTGCTTTTTGTTTTTTTTGTTTTTATTTTGTTTTCCTATTATGACATGTATTTATGATGAGTTATAGTGGCTCGTTTATTAATGAAGGAGGCATGATTCGTAGTAAAAATTGTTATCGTTATTTATTGAAAAATTATCTATTCAAATAGAGCCATAACAAAATAATAAATTAATTGCAATAATCAAAAGCATTCAATTAATGAGCATTCGATTTCAACTTATTACGGAATTAGAAAAATGGTGTTGACAGCTAAAGTTAAAAATTAAAATGATTAAATAGTTTTGATTTTCTTTATCGTTCTTTAACCTGTTTTTTTGTTTGTTTGTTTTGTTTTGTATTTTTCTTTTTTTTTTTTTTTTTTTTGTTTTATACAATTGTGATTTGCGTATTAATATGATTTATCGGACGTAAACATAAAGCGATAAAAAAAAATCAGTGTTTGAGATTTTCATATTGATATTTCGGCAGGAAATACGTTTTCACAACTTAATGTATGAAATTCTTGGATCTATTTCCTCCCCCCCCCCCTTTTTTTTT
>NW_011948439.1:2334837-2337833 GCF_000503995.2 Ceratosolen solmsi marchali
TTTCCCTAATTTATGCCTATGTATTATGGACAAATATGCGAAATTGATAAATAATTCTTATAATCTTTATTAATTATATCGCTAGCGTCAGAATTATTGACATTGGCTTATCGTGCGCATAATATTAAAAAATATACTTTCTTTTACATATAACAATGAAATAATTACATTTTATATTATTTAAAAAACTTTTTATACGAGCTTCAGGCTTTTCTTAAATACAACAGTTGCAAAGCACAAAAGCAATAAGAGAGAAAAATCCGTTATTTTCTGATTCGAGAAGGTGAAGAATAATATTTATTTTTACATCGATTTAATTTATGAGAATGATTTACGTATCGTTTAAATTGCTCTTACGAATATTTAATAATTATCAAAGATCGTTAAATTGATTTATAAAATAGTAAAGGCAACATTTAATCTAATTTAAAAGCTTTTTTCAGTATTTATAGCAACTACATATTAATATGAACTAAAAATAATGCAAATTAAATTTAAATTTCTTATCTTGAAATTGATAAGGTAGAAAAAATTCATGTAAATTAATTATAAATAATTCATAAGATAAATTGGTATTGAGAATTCAATTTTTCACAAGGCATATTAATGATAAGGAATTAATGAATAGAAAAAATGTTTGTTAAACGGCATATGTGCAAATATTGCATTGTTTATTCGTAGTGTAATGATACTTTTCACAAAAATCCGATGAATAATAGAGATTTCTTTCCTTGTTCGAATGTACTGTATTATCGGTAGAGGCCTTAGGGCAATGAGAATTATCGAATAAAGGTACTTTTTGGTAAAGGGATAAGCTATTTTTAATTTGTATTGCATCTTATCGTTACTAATTGCTTTGTAATAAAAATTTAGTTGAAGCTTATTGTTTTTGTTGTTGTTGTTGTTGTTGTTGTTGTTGTTGTTGTTGTTTGTTTGTTTGTTTGTTTTTGTTTTAATTAGCACAGGCTATGAGGAAAAGATCATAATGAAATAAAAAAATGTATAAAATATTGTTAATCCAGAATTGCCTTAAACGCCATCTAACCATCCTCAACACGTACCTACTTATATATTTATTTAATTATGTTTTTTTTTATTTAATTTCTTTTCTTCTGCATTTGAAATCCCTGCTAATTTTACGCACACATGTAAATTATTTAAACGCTTATAATGCTATCGTTAAAATAATTGTAATTTTTGTTTTTTGTTCCAAAGGAAATCTCTAAACTTTGTTAGTTTACTTTTAACGACTTTTTTTATTTTTTAATTTCTTTATGCTTATTTTTATTTATTATAATTTTTTTTAAATGAGTTTTAAGGTCCAAATTAAAAAGTGAAAAAGTTACTTTAAAGCAGCAGTGCAGACAACAATGGGAGACTACCTAGATTAATATAAATCCTTATATTTCTAATAAAGTAACAAATATCAAATTTAATTTATTTAGTATGGGTGTTTTTAAAGCTGCTTCATTGGTTTTTCTTTTTTATTTCTTTTTGTTGTTTTAGCTTCAATTTTAACAGATTATGATGGACGGCTCGAGTGGACTAAGTTTAAAATAGTACGGGGCGTGACAAATGCACTGGCTATACTTTTCGAACAGTTTTATTATTTCATTTCGGCTTATCAGAATATGAAGGTTCATAGGTTCTCGTTTCTTCGTTACTTCCAATTGTTCTACGTTGCAAGATTCTGAAACCCTTAAGTCGAAAGGTTGTATTAAAAGTTGCTTGATAAAAGTTTATAAAATGTTTTAAAGTGGCAGTTTTATAATGCTTTTTAGAGAAATTTAAGATCTTTTGAGAGAATAAAGTATTGCTAGGGTATTATTTATCTTGAGGGATCGAATAAGTTTCGTCAAAAAACCTCAAAGCTTTATCATTTAACTTTATAATTGTGTCAATTCTTAAAATCAAGACTTCCAAGCTTAAGATTTAGTATTTTTAATAGCCGAGTTGACCAAATTATTTAAAACTGCTGCTGAAAAGCTTATCTAATGATTTCGACATTTATTTAAAAAAAAAAGAACAAAGATTCATAGCTTTGACACGTAACGAAATTATTAGACAACTTTTTAGAACTTCATTAATGACTTCCACATAAGATGCGAATTTGTAAAAGAAACTTGATGATTGTACTCTTGATTGTACTTTTTACGACGATGTTTTTTTATCTTCTTTTCTCACTAGCCCTCATCCTCGACCCCCCTTCCCCGTCCCCCTCACACTGCTCCCACCGCGAACATTATACAAGCGTTGGCAATAAACGATACGGAATAGCAGCGAATACTTTGCTACGACTATTACTACTACTACTACTACTACTACTACTACTACTACTACTACTACTACTACTACTACTACTACTACTACTACTACTACTACTACTACTACTACTACTCTACTACTACTACTACTACTACTACTACTACTACTACTACTACTACTACTACTACTACTACTACTACTACTACTACTACTACTACTACTACTACTACTTATGAAAATATTGTAAAACTATGGGAGACATGGAATTATCGAGAGCTGATATTATTCCCTTTCCGTCGTTCTATCCTTAAAAGTTGCTTTTATTACGGGCCGACAGGTTTTTTTTACCTCTCTTACTTTTGAACAAATTTGGACAATAAGCCCGCTCTGTAGCTAATTAAAGACAGTCATTTTGTCAATAAACTGTATTAATCGCTGGCGTAAAACAAATACGCGTGAACCAGTTAAAAAGTTCGGTCAGTTAAGTGGATGAGGCCTTGATTTGCGACAGGAGCTCGGCAATCCGAGAGCCGGGATGAACAGATCGCGATGATACGTAGCCCCCGGGCGTCTCCGGAAGGGTTCCCGCTCTCGGGGAGATCACCCGGGGTTCGTGAAAAGGGCGCGGCCGGGCGGGCAGAGGCGCACTCTGAGTGCCGGCTGTCGCGTCGGAGGTCCGTCGTCGAGATAGAGTCTGGCGAAGGGGCTGGAGCTTTAGATGGGGTTTTTTG
>NW_011948439.1:2337855-2341666 GCF_000503995.2 Ceratosolen solmsi marchali
TTTTTGGGGGGGGGGGGGGGGGGGGTGGGGGGGGGGGGGGGGGGGGAGGCAGCGTCGACGGCGGTAGCGGCGGCGGTGGCGGCGACGGCGCTGGAGGGTTGCTTTTTCCAGACGATAGGGACGCGTGCGCGGGGGCGCGGTCGCGCAGCATCGGCAGCTCAGTTGTCCCGTGCAGCTGGTGGCGGTCGGCAGTGTCGCGCGCGACGCCCCGCCAAACGGGGATCTTCGCTGCGCCCGAGGAAGACGCGGGATTATGGGAGCCCGCCGACGAGCTGTCTTAGCCGCTTACCCCGTGAGCACCACCACTACCATCGCCAACCACGCCTCCTGCCGCGTACGCCCCCCCCCCCCCACCCCAATCCCCCCCCACACCCCCCTCTTCGCCCCTTGCCGTCGCACGGTCCGCCACCCCAATAGGAATGCACCTCGTTAAGAGCTTTGTCGACGCTGGCGTGTCGCGTGCATGAAACAGCGGGATGTCTTTAAGCTTGGTTCTGCCGATTCCGTTTATTTTCCCATTGCTTTCGCTCCCGGTTATATGGACCGGACGCGATGTCCACACTTTGCTAAGCGAGGACCCATTGTTTGGGTGTGTGCGCACACACCTATTTGCAAGTGCATCTCTCCCTCTCGTTCTCCGTGGCTGTCTGCATGTGTGTTGCGCGCTAAAAATGCGATGACGAGGGAATTTGGGGAATGTGAGAGGAATTTCTTCGCTGGGGAAATCAAATGTCCCAAGTTTTTCATCCTACCGAGCTTTTATCGAGCCCCCTCCCCCCCCCCCCCCCCCTACCGAGCTTTTATCGAGCCCCCTCCCCCCCCCCGCCCTTTATATTTCCTATTATATTTTAACGCAGCGGTGAGCCAGCTTTTTCGCCTTCTGCTTTATGCTTAAGATGTTATTACGACGCATACTTCAGCCTTAGAATGTCATTGTTTGTAAATATACTTAGCAGGCTCTTTTTTTTTTTTTTTTTTTTTTTTTTTTTTTTTTTTTTTTTTTTTTTTTTTTTTTTGTGTATATCCGTCTAACTGCCAGTTTATAGATAAGATTAATGGCCTACTCCTTACATTTATTTTCAAACACGTATGAGGTATTGTGGCGCGGATAACAAAATATTTATATGAAATTGTAATTTTTCGTCATGGCGTTGAAATTTTAAATGGCCTGGATTATTTGTAATAATATGCGTTCGATTTGGTTTTGATGAAATTTCCAAGCCATAAATATAGTGCCGAAATTTCGCGTTAAATTTGCGACAACGCATGAAATATCATTCTCCACAAACTCTTAAGCACTAGATATTCCTTTTCATTAAACCAATCACTTAAATATTTGTCCCCAGACATACATTTTATCGTAAAATTAAATTTCCTAAATACAAAGTTTTAATATCAGATTGACCATGAGATTATTTTACGAACGCTCCAAATACAAAATAATTAATTAAAAATATCTTGAGCAATGTAGTATCAATTATTTGAATTACAATATTTTCAACGTCAGCTTTCGCAAATTCTCAAATTTACGTTCATTTTGCATTATTTCTACATCGGTTGTATTACGAGGGACTATATATATATATATTTTTTTTTTTTTTTTTTTTTTTTTTTTTTGCGGTGAATTTCTAAGGGCGGATGAAATGAAGCATATCGTATTTTCACTTTCATAACAACTTTTTTTGCTTTTCTTCTACGGACTAGATATATAAAAACGCTTTCAACAATATGCTACCATCGACTATCTTTTATGCCGTAATTTCAGTCGGATATATATTAACTTTCATTGTAAAAGAAAAAAAACTTCGAGCCAATGCCCGGTCGTTATTTATTAATCGAGTGATCCAATAATTACTTGATTTCCGAATTCTTAATCACTATTGTTTATGTATATATTTTCTTTTAAAATATAATTTTTAAAAGAATATGTCAAAAAATTTGTTGTTAATAATAGTCGCGATGTAAGTTTGATTATAAGGTTTTAAATATGCATTAAATTGAATTTCAATAGCTTGCATTGGTTAACAAATACATATTTATTTATTTCTTTATTCATTTATAAAATAAAAACATATTTACGTATATATTTACCATTACACAATATCTTACCATTGAAATAGCTCATTGTCTCTAGCAAGAAACATTCTCAACAACACGATTCTTCTTTTAAGAATCATTAATCATAAAAGTAACTTAATTATTTTCATTATTTGAAAATCCACATGTTTGACAACTTTAGATCAACATTGCTCACTCATAAATGCTCATGTAATCATGCGCGCGGGCACATACGCAAGTACGCACTCGCGCACGCACGCACAAACACGAACACAAACAAAATCATAAAAAAGGCTTTAACAAAAATCTAAATTTAATTTAAATCGAAAAGTTTATTAATTTCTCTGCTTAATAATAATATGATAGGAAGATTTGTCTTCAACTTCAATTATTACATAAAATAATAAAAATTATAGAATAAAATAATATTTATTGTACAATAACAATATAATAGTTTAAAACAATTTAATTCTTATATTTTTTATATTCAAATACATTTACAATTTATAATATTTGCAATAATATAAGGTATTATAATGTAACAAAAAAAAAAAAAAAAATTGTCATAACTTTCACAATATTTATGGTTCATCATAAATTCAGTGAAATGCTTAAGATACATACTGTTTTACAAAAATGAGACAATATATTAATTAATTTCATATAGGTTTCACGAGGGAGCCATATGAATATCAGGATTTCGAATACACTATTACCTCGTTTATAAGGTTAATTAAATTGTTTGTAAATCCATAAAGCGAATCGACGATTAGTACGTAAAATGTAAAATAAAAAAATTTATGATTTATTACATCACCATTAAACTACATTGATAAAATGTCGATTAAAAATTTGATTTGTGCTAAATAAAACTTTATAAACAGAATTTCAGACAGTTATTTTTGCTCGCCAAAATTCGCGCTGTTATCATATTTTAAAAATAACGTATATCAAATTTTTACAAACCATCGTCTAGACTATATAATTCAGCAATGAATAAATTATTATTTTTGGAAAATAAAATATTTTTTTAATTACTTAACTTTATAATGTGCTATTTTAAGAAAATTACACACATTTTTTAAAGATGATTAATATATTTAAATTTCTGAATTTTATGATAAATGATACAACGCTATAGAGAGAAATTATTTTTTGATTATCTACTAAATATGCAGTAATTTCCTTTTTGTATAAACGACTTTTTATTTTAAAAATGAAAACTGTATTTCATACCTTTAAATTGAATAAAATTTAGTACTAGTGATTATTATATAAATTATTATTCGAATCTATTTTTCACTTGAATTTTTTCAATTCTATATATATTTCTTTTATTTATTTTATTATATATTGAGATTATTAATTAGAGCGAAAACAATACATTTTTATATAACAAATGCTGTAAATAACTCCTTAACTATAAAAATCATTGGACTATTTTCTTTACAACGACTAATTCTAATATTTCTTAAAAATATTAATCAATAAATATACATTTGAATTATTTTATATATTTTATTTTTTTCAGTTACAACACAGAAATTCCTTTGGCTTAGTATGTATTGATTTTTACCCTCATTTGTTGCGTGCAGCGTGAAATATTCACAAGAATAAAATAATAATTAATAATCACATAACAATATAGAGTAATGATATATAATTGTAAAAATAATAGTGAATTATTCAAACAATAATTACGCTTAGGTATATAGCTTTTTTTTTTTTTTTTTTTTTTTTTTTAAAAATTTTA
>NW_011948459.1:0-49328 GCF_000503995.2 Ceratosolen solmsi marchali
CGATCTCAGTTGCATTGATGGTACGTAAGAACGTGTGTAATAAAGAGCGTGGCTTACGTGTGTTGAGGTTAATCCGTGTAGTAGCGTTGGTAGGCCGTGAGCTTGGCTTCCGTTGAACTGTAGTCGATCTCTGCAGCGTTGGTGGGCCTAGTGAGCTTGGCTTCCATTGGGCTGGAGTCGTTCTGTGCAGCGTTGGGTGGCCGAAACTAGATTGGCTTACGTTGAGCTGAGTCGATCTGTAGGACGGCGATCCGATCTTGATGAATGCTTGATTGAACTAGTAAGAGAGCGAGAGTGTCAAGCGCGTCTCCTTAAATATCCTAGCACAGGCTTGCGATTCCGGTGAATTCTGGATCACTCTTGTCATGCTGATTGTTAGAGTGACGTCACTAGAATCTAGCCTTGGAGAGTTCGTCGGCCCTTGTTAGTCGGAATTGTAATGTAATTTTCGACTATTTTGAGTAGTGAAGTTTCCCGATTTCGTAGAATTGTGTTTATGACTCGGCGCGCAAATGTTTCTACCTAAGTACAGGTGTCTTTACCTCTCCCGCTTTGTTTACCGCATAAAATTGCTTTAATCCATAACAATATATATTATGTAAAGTTGTAAAAAATATTTAACAAGTTTTATATACAATGAATTAGCAAAATATTTATTAATTTGATCATTTGAATCATTAAATAGATAATTTATTAATTAATAAAGTTTAATTAAATTATTTATTAAGACTTCTAATATTTTTGACAGAGAATTTATTAAACCTAAACTGAAAACTAGCTACACTGTTTGCACTTGTCTTTAATTTATATTTTTTCATGTTATTAATTAAAGTTTATTAGTATTAAAAAAAGATTTAATTAGTTATATTTACAATTCAATAACTGTTGCAAGGTATAGGCTTAGTAATGGCGTTGTAAATTTAGACAAATGATGAAAAAATAAATAGCGTCTTATTTGTATTTTTTGTTCATTTATTGGCATTTGAATATATGTTTATTAACATGAATAGAAACTTACTTTATAAATATAGTGATTTCAAGCATAGATATCATAAAATACTAGAGGAAAGCAAAGAAATAAAAAAACAAACAAAAAAATAACTTTCATACAGTTGTTTAGATTATACAGGAGCTACTAAATGGTAAACTCGCAAGCTATTGTTACTCCAGGAGATATATTTATTTTTTATTTTTGATACAAATTTAAATACTTTTACAATAAAATGATAATCAAACCTGTTTTCATATTTGTTATAGTTGGACGAAATATAAGTAATATCTGAAAAAAGATAAAACTTAGAACATGATTAAATTTTTTTACTAATATTCACTAATATTTACAAATTTACTAATATTTACTAATATTTTACTAATATATACTAAGAGTCGTTACAATTACAAAAAATATATTTTTATTGTTTTTATTGTCTTTTACATTTTAACAGTTATTTTTACAAAGTTAAATGTTATTATTCTGTATTTTACGATTATATTAATTCATCTACTAAAACTAATTGAATAATTTTTAACAATAAAATATTTCGCATATAGATATATTCTTTATATACAATATAAATCTGAACTAATGAATACATAAATTCCCATTAAATGCTTTATCCTTGATATATATTCCTTGTTTATGAAATCGAAAATTGTTCATTAAATACTCAATGATAATTTTATTTGCAAATTATTATGATTGACATTTCAGTGTAACGATAAGTTAATAAATTATAGCAGAAGAACATTCAAAGTATAGACTATGGTGATGATAAACAGGTTAGATAATAAAGTTATTCAGATTTAGGATTTTATATAATTTAGTACAATTTAGTTATTTTAGAGGAAATTAATTGATTTTTATTTACAGTATTTTGTAAATTAACTGTTGCAATTTTCAAATTTATAATAATTTCAACAAGATAATCACTGCAATAGTCACTATTTTAATTTTGAATAACTTTTAAAATGTTAAATAATAGTATTGTAATATTAAAAATAATAAATAAGTAAGTTAAAGTAAATAATAAATGTTAAATTAAAATAATACATAAGAGTTTTGTTCTTGATAAAAAATTTTAAGGATTGATAATAAAAAAGTAAAAATTCTAATTAAACATTGTGTTAAAAAATTACTGAAATATATTCAATACATACATATAATAATTCATTTAGGTCCATAATTATAAATAATAAAATATTCAATATATAATATCTCATTAGAGGTTTAGTTAAAAGAATGTATTTTTATAATGTTTTATTAAAATGTGATGAGAAAACAAGACAACGAATATAATAATATATAAATATACAAGTGGGAATACTAAAATTGTTTTAATTTTTATTTTGTATTAAGGAAATTTATCATAATAATTAGTGCTATTAATTTGGTAATCATTAAAATGTAAAAATACTAAAATTAGTTGAATAATCACATATTTAAAACTTGTATATAATATATAAAAAAGATGTTTATTAAAGTTCAATATGAATAGAAATATTCTTTCTCATTGAAATATAATAATATAACAAAATTAATAAGAAAAAAATACAATATATGTGCATAAATATATTCAAATATAACGAAATTATTCTACTTACTTTGTTATATCAAAAATACATATATAATAAATATAATAATAATATATAATAATATAAGCACCAAAATTATGGCATAATACATGTTAATATATATTTAAAAAATTGGATTTTTAAATATTTTTATAAACAAAAATAAAATGAGATATTTGTATAAAAAATATGTTTTCAATCATTTATCTTACAATATTATTTACTTTTTCATAAAAGATATTTATATTATAGTTTTAATCATTCTCTATTTAGAGATTAGTGTAGAACTTCGAATAAAAATTTCTTCTCAAATAAAAGTAAAGTAAACTTTTCATATGAAACTTCTCTTTTCTTGTTCTTAAAATACCTTAGTTATACCTTACACTCTTTAAAATGTACAATCGTACAATCCATAAAATACTTTCATTTCTCTTTGCGATTAAACTATTTAAAAGAGCTTCTTCAAGACCCTCTTTTTTATTGTTATAAAATTGTTCGATTGAATTGAACATAAAGTTGAAGCATAATAACAGTGCTCTAATGCTCTTAAAATAAGAAGTCTCAGCATAGTAGAACTTAATGTGGGCGCGTAGTTGGGATAAAATTAGTCTAGTGAAATCAAGAGATGTTTAATAATCAGTGGCTATACTCTCATAGGAGATTCATCGATTCTACAACCGTAATTAATTATAGCTGTTGTACTGACCCACCCGGTGACATCGGCATATGTAGCGGAGAATATTTTCAATCATTTGTCGCAGCTGAAGATCGTGCGCATGATGAGAGATGGAATAAGAAATAAGAATAGAAAAAAGAAACAAAAAAAGGAAATAGCAATAAAGGCAGGATAAGAGGAGTGTCAGAAAGTGAGATAAAAAGAGAAACAGACTGCGCTGGTGATAGTTTTCTCAATAAAAGGAAAAGGGATGGAGTGAACTTAATTGATAAGTTACGGCCATCCGAATGGGTTTGAATAATAAATTTGAAATACGAATTACAACATACCTGGAATAATTTATTTGCGTGCAAGATAATACATTGTAAAAGCGATTATAAATTCATATTATATCACATCATACATTCTCATATATTGTACACGATATAGTGATTATTAGATTATTTTATTTGAGTTTGAACATTTGCATATGTTTAGTACATATACTTATATAGTTTACTATATTTTTATCAAATTACAAATTTTACATAAGGATTTGGAATAAATGAAAATTTAAAATTACAATTATAATTATTATTAAAATACAATTTTTTCGAAATTCAAGTGAAATGAAAATAAATATAGTGTAAAAAATAAATATAATTTTAAATATTATGAGATAAATAAGATAACTAAAATATAACATTCTTTAAATATTTCTCTCTGGTATCAACATAATATTTAAAAAATAAATATATTTTATATTTATGTAATATTGGAGTATATAAATATGTACTGTGTTATCTATATAAAATATATTTAACACATCTATATAATATTAAACAAATTTCATGATTAATATACAGTAACAAATTTTGTAACATTAGTATAAAACATGAACTTAAAGTATTATACAAAAAATATATCTTTCTAGTTTGCTAATATAATAACAATTTAAAAGTATAGTGTTTTTATATTAGACTTCAAGCAGTATTATTAATTATTAAAATTGTAAATACATTTTTTTTAAATCAATTATTAGAAAGTGATAATATTAAAAACTTTAAGCAGTCTTTATAAAACTTTGCATATTTATTTTTTATAAAATAAGTTAAGATTAATTTTTTTAAGTTATGATTTAATAACAACACATGTTTCCCACATCATCTACAACAAATAACTTAATTTACCTTAATTTTGTAAAATTAACATAAGATCACACATTTAATCTAAGATTATAAAGTCTAATGACTACGATTAAAATCAATTTATATGAAAACGAATCTCTAATTTTTTTAGTTCTAACCGCCAGCTCATGTAAATTATTATTGATTACTAATTTAGCTTTATAAAGCACTGGTTCTTGACATTCGTTATCTGTATTAATAGTATCTGTATTAACAGTAATAATTTAATTATATGATTTTAAAAATAAAAATTATATAAAACAAATTTTATCTATAAATTATAAATAAATATTTTTTAGAAAGTATAAACAAATATTTTTAATAATTTATAAATAAATATTTTTTATATATTATAGCTAACTATTTTTCATAAATTAAATGTTATCAAAAAATCCGTTTGTTTCAAATCAAAAAATAAATTGATTGTACTAACAAATTATAATAAACTAATCTGAATATATATTTTAAAAAATTTTTATCGTTACATCATTTTTTAATTACATTATATTTATTTCAAATCATAAAGTTAACTTTATTTAATAAAATTAAATAAAACATTTTTTAAAATAATTTTAAATTGATATCTGACATTTGATGTTGAATTTTTAAAATAAATAAAATATAATTTATTATATAATAAAATTATTTGATAGTTTATATTTCATTTTTTTTAAATAAATTTTAAAAACAAATATTGTCCAAAGATAACATTATTTTAGAAAATATTTATTTTGTAAAAATAAAAAATATTGACTAAGACAAAAAAATCGTACAATCGAGTCAGAGTTTTTGTTATTTAAATAACTATAAGATGTTTTAAGTATATTCGTGGAATAATATTGATATGATATATAGTATTAGTTTTAAAAGTGTAGTTTTTAAAAAAATATATTGAAACTTCATTTGTATGTAACATATATATGTCTCAATTTAGATGTTATTTTCATTATTAAGGAGACAATAAATAATGAATAATAATCAATTATATTTAATAATAATACGTACATTCAGAACTATGAAATAATAATTTGTTATTGATGACGCAAGTATTTTTGAGTCTGTCGTTTATTGGGGGTAACTGAAATAAATTTTTAAGGAAATAATTAATATTAATAACATTATTATATAATAACATGATATAATAATTAATAACAAAACATTTTTTACAACATTATATCACTTGTGATAATAAGGATCACATTGTATCAAATTAATATCCACTGAGACTATGAAAAATCGGAATTTTTAACATTAATCAAATAAAGATAAATGTCTTTGTCTATACTTTTCTTATACACAATAACATATTATATATTATGTACTGTATATATATTATATTTATATATTTATATAATATATATTATATATTATATAAACACATCTTATACACAACATTAATTTAAATGCATTTTTATCTTTAAAAATATATTTAATTATAAATTAGAATAAAAGAAATCTTGATATTATAATTCAAAAGTTGTGCGTTATTGTTCAATATTCAATTGATTAATTTTCAATAATCTATGGGTTATTGAACCTATTGCATATTGAAAAAGATAGTTTTTTTAATAATGTAATTTATATTTAAAGTCATAATGTTAAAGGAATTATTCAATACTATATACATTTAATGTTTTAAAAATAAAATTTGATCTACAACGAAAAGTCATTGCTTTTATATTTATTTGACAGAAGTCACCTTTCTTCATATTATACTATTTTAATTGTATATTTTATTTTTACTGCACTTAGGAAAAAATATATAATTTGTAAAATACGTTTACAATAAATATTAAAACATATTGATTATTTAAGTCAATAATTTGATAAATTTCTTGTTCAAATTTTAAAACATTAGAACATTCATTTCTTAAATGAATCGTAAGCTATATATATATATATATATTGTTAACGCCCAACAACAAG
Source organism: Ceratosolen solmsi marchali (assembly GCF_000503995.2). Classification (NCBI taxonomy): domain Eukaryota; kingdom Metazoa; phylum Arthropoda; class Insecta; order Hymenoptera; family Agaonidae; genus Ceratosolen; species Ceratosolen solmsi. The sequence continues at coordinate 6,340 of NW_011948459.1, forward strand.
CCCAAGCATTGCTGCCAGCGTTGCAAGCTGCCACACTAATATTTAAAAGCAGCTCGCCAGGAACCGGGGCTCACTGTACTTTTATCAATCGTTCACATCTGTTATCGCTCATCAGCATAACAACATACCAGTCAATGAGTTATAATATACGCACATAATTCTGTCAAACTCTGCAATAATAATCTAATAAGCCAACAGTGAAGCCATAAGATTTTAAAACCATTTAAGTGCGCCATATCTATCACAAACATCACAAGCACTCACGAGTGCTAAGTGTAATTCAAAGGTGAATATTAAACTAGAAGCGCGACTTCTACACACTCATCACAGAATTAGGTAAAATTTGAATTTTTGTGGATTTAATTAAAGGAAAACCATATATTGAAAGCGCAAGAGCACCAGCCTCGCACACCTCTGCTAAGAGATTAGATCGCCAAGGTCTCGCGAATGGCCAGAAGTGTAATATACGTTACGGCTATAAGGGACAGAGATTAGACTGTGAAGGTCCCGCGAACGGTCACAAGTGTAATATATGTCACGGTTATAAGGGCAGATATTAGAACAAGAAAGTCCCGCGAACAGCCACAAGTGTAATATCAGTTTCGGCTATACGAGCAGATTTTAGAACAAGGAGGACCCGGAACGGCCACAGGTGTAATATATATCACGGCTATACGGGATGGAGATTAGATCGCGAAGGTCTCGCGAACGGCCATAAGTGTCTATATAAATAATATACATCACGGCTATAAGGACAGATATTTAAACGTTACCAACACGTGGTACTACTCAAAGAAGTACCAGAGATTTACTCCTCCTACTGCTCCAGGTGGTTAATACCATCGCCACGTGAAAAATACCGAAAGGATCTCATCGAATTCCAGCACCATCTTAGAATCATATTCATTGGGTAGTCTGTAAATAAGGAGAAAAACCAAGATACGCTATGTGTTAATATTGAATAAATGCGCCTTCATCTTCCACTTGCCAGCAATCCTCCCACCGAACATTACTGGGAGGTTTTTTAGTCTGACCCCAGACATTTACATTTAAATCGCTCATAATTATTTACAAATTTTTATGCTTTAATTAAAAATAATTAATATATATTATAATATAACTATAATAGCATATATATAATGTAGTATATGCGATATTATTAGTGGTTAATTATATTAATTATATATGCTTAATTAGCAATAGCTTCAATTCTTTAAAAGGCTCAATATTTAAAATGAATTTTGACCGTTTCTCAAGTATGAAAGATTTCCATTTTTATTCTCGATCTATGTTTAATTTTTTCTGAATATTATCTTTATTATTCTAAAACTTTTTCTTCTCCCTTCTCCCACTTCCTCACTCTCCCTTTCTCTCTATCTATATTTGCATAGATAGTGGATTCTTTGTAAATGGAATTACACTAATTATAATGTATTTATTTCTTCTTCGAGACATGTGCCGAAAGTCATATTGTTAGAAAGTTACCGCCAATGTTACGCACATTTATTCGCTCTTGTGCACATCTCAACGAGTTGAACATCATCCTGGGCAAAACAAAGTTTAGCGACGAACGTATCTAAACTTTCATTCAAAAACTTTTGACTGGCTTGTAGTCGCGCAAGAAAAAAATATGAAAAATAAAAAAGTAGAATATAAGAAATCCATAGAGAAAATGCATTTTATGTAGACAATTTCGTGCAAGTCACATATAGGAAACAGTAGCTATTCTGTTTTTATATAGTTCATTGTATTTTGTCTGATAATATATAGAATCGAAAAATATTTAAGAATAAAAGAGTTGCACATTTAATAATAGTTTATAAAGTTTTCTAAAAATATTTACAATGTAAAAATTAATAAAATAATAACCAAAACAAATCTTCACTTATTCGTATTACTCTGAAATTTATTTCATGAGCATATCCGAATATTATATATTCTATAAAACTAAGAAAGTTTAATATTCTTAAAATTATACTAAATATTTTATTAAAATTCATGGGAAAACAATTTTTGTATTGTCTATTATATATGTAGATATATATATAATACTCATATTGTTTAATAATAAAAGAGAAATAAATATTTGAAATAAAATAAATTTAAAGAAAAATAATTACATTTATAATATGTATTGAGAAATTTACTTTTGCACATTATAAATGAATTATCTATAAAATCAAATTATTTTGAATGCAACCATTAAATTTTTACCAATTATTTATGAATATATGAATCTTCTAAAAATATTACTTTATTATACAATTCACTAATTTTAATTTTTTTATATAAATAATCTAAATACTTTAAATTTGTTTAAACTTATATTTAAATAATTCTAGTATATAAAAGAACTTCTAACATGATTTAATAATTTTACGGTAATGTTAATTCGTTTAAAGTACAAAAGATTGTTAAAAACATTTTGAACTTCAATAAAAGTGCAGTTATAGTGAATTTTTATAACTAAAATAAATTTAAGATTTTGCATAATCAGTATCTGAAAAATAGAATTTCAAATGTAAGTAAACTGTTTATATTAAACTGTTGGCAACAATTCAAATTATAAAATTGCTTAAATTTATTGTAAGAAGCAGATACTTTAAAATGTCATAAAATTATAATACTATAATCAAATATTTTTATAGGGTTTGAAATAACTGATTAGATATAATTTTTTTGAAAACATATTGAAAACTAAAAATTAAAAAAAAACAAAAACTTATTACAATAATTAAGATTTTATTATTATTACATATTGGTATTAATTTGAACAAAACATTTAAAATATCATATTAAAAACATACAATTTAAGATATTTTGATAAGAATATTTGATTTTTTTTATATTTTTGTTTCATATAGTTTTATAATTATAAAATAATCGACTAAAATAGCAAAATATATAATGTATAAATCGAACAAATAATAAAGTGAATTTTTCAAAACTATATATATAAAAATGAGGTAAATATGTAAGATTATAATTATATTTTGAAAATAATAAATAATAGTACATAATAATAGTAATTAGTTCATAATAACTTTATATATGGTTATATTATATTATATTCTAAATTTATATTCAAACTACTTTTAAAAAATAATGTAAATGTAAAATAAACAATTATTAAAATGGTTTCAAATTTATATAATTTTTATAATTTTTTATTATCATTATTAAATTGTTAACTGAAAAATATAACCACCAAACTAATACGTTACATTTTTTTCATTGATTCCGTTCATTATTTATTTTACATTATGAACAATTTTTCTCATTCAATAATCAGAAATCTAATTTCTCTATTTGCAAATTTTAACAAGTAATTATGTTAATGAATTTTATAGTTTTTAGTAATTTTTTACCTATATCGACATATTTTTATGAAATTAGATAAATCACTATTCAGGTTGCACAATGCTAGTGAAGTTACTTACAAATATACTAAGGAAATTAATTTAACGAAGTAAATAATTAATAAAACAATCGACATAAGTTCATCAATACACTGAACCAATTATTATTTAAACATTATTTATTTTAATTAAATACTAGATTTTTCATTTAAAAATTAATAATAGTTTACTAATGATAATTAATTATTTATCTCTACGTTTTTAAAAACTACGTAGTTGTCGAAATCAATAAATTATTATAAAAAAATGTCGCTCGTCATTATTTAAAACATTATATTTTTTATGCAATATAGTAATTCTGTAGTTTAAATACGTATAATATAAATAAACAATAACAAACATTGATGAATTATGTATGATATACGAGAACTAAGTATTATATTTGGTTAATTTTCTGCGTGGAAAAATGATTGTATATAATAATTCCAGAATTATTTTACATAATTTTTAATTTTTTAATAATTATCAATTATTATAATTATTATTCATAGAATTACTTAAAATTATAGTGATAAATTTTTATGTAAATAATTCATTAATTTTGTTAAGCTATAAATAAATGAAAGAAGTATATATATTTTATATCCAAATTGCGAACTAATCAAATTATTACTTAGACAATATGATATAATTAAATATAAAAATTTATAAAAAGATTGATAATAAATAAATTTTATAGGTTAATAATAGATATGACATGAGTTAAGATATTTTATAGATGTAATTATTATAAATACAGATATATGATTATCCTACTGTATAATTTTTTTTGTAGAGCCTCCACTTTTAATAATACTTTTACCTACAAATATTAGTTTTAATAAATTTTGAACAAAAGTAATTAAAGACTGTCCATTTTATGCATCATATCTATGTCATAGTAATGAATAATCATATGCAATTCACAAAAGTTTTTTGTATTTATTAAATAAAATAATATAAAATGAGATAATAAATAAATAAGAAAATTAATAAAAATAAGAATATATCAATGTCTATAAAATTTTTAAATTATACCTCCTTTTAGTAGAAATAATATTATTCTGATATATATTAAAATGTATTTATGTATTAAAATCTTAAATAAGATTGTTTCATTGTAATTTATGATACTATATTTAATAATTTAATAATTGATAGATTTTTTTTTCTATACGCTTCATTACAGTTCTGATTATTTATACTAAAAATACTAAGCGAAATTACTCAATATAAATTCTTTTAATACAATGTGTTGCGTAATATTATTTAAATATCAATACTATTTATACATATTATTTAGTCCACATCACAAATTTGAAACGCACTTGATGAATTTACTTTAATATTCTAATTAATTATTTTGAATTTATAAGAGCAGCACCAAACATTTTAGCGTGAGACCCTTGCAGATGTTAGCAGGATTGTCGTCATGAGTGATATATGTCTCAACCTAGGCGATATTATTCAACTAGTCCAACGCCTAAATTCTCAAGTCTTTTAGCGATGCAGCTAAGCGTTGCTAATGCTCAATCGATATGAAAATATTTATAATTTCTTCTGACATAGACTCTGTATGGTGTAGAATAGTATTTTAAGGGCATGGGCATCCGCGAAAATAACCAGTATATAGCCTATCCACAAGAATGTTTTTGTCATCTGTATTTTACAGGGCACAAGAGTACTACGGCACTACCTTCATTGAAACGTTTGACAACATTTTGGCCATTCCCGTATACTCCATATTATACGAGACGTACTGAGAGACCAGTGATACGCGAACAGGAATATGACAGTCCAGACGAAAATCGTAGCAACGGTGGTAGCGACGTTGCTGGACAAAGCACAGGTGAGCTGCTTCAAAGACTTCACTTAATTATCCACCTATCACCCCGATCCAACCCTGGCCCGAAACAGCCAAACAAGCACGACGCAGTGGATGCAGCTTACACATGAATCAGATGCATTTCGCGCGACGCCAATGACACCATTTGAAATTATTACCTATTCTGCACCATGCACTGTCGATTCTAGATAAACCGCTTATGTCTCTATATTAATTCACTTGTTACTCTTTCTTTTATCTTTTTAATTATGCCCCTGATAAGATGTCTTAATTGAAACTTCATAGCCAATATTTATTGGGTAAATGTATTTAATTGATCACGTATTGTTTTCATTTAAATCCTAAGTATTTTAACATAATGCTTTCAAAATAAAAACCGTAACCTATTCTAAAGTATACGACGTAAAAGAATTAAATGATTACTTTAAAGTATTCGTATACATTCATAAACTTTAAAAAGGTTTTGTTTTATTAAGATGGTTTTTCTCAATACCATTAGTATCTTAATTAGAATTATGTGCATATAAATTTAACCAAAATAATAAAATAATGAAAACATATACCGTATCATTTGCCTAATAAACTAACAGTGTCTAAATAATTCTTTATAAGTAATAATTAAATAATGATTCACAATGGTAAATCCTCTTATTACAAATGCATATTGTTCCTCATCCATATTATAATCAATATATAATAAATTCGATTAAAAATTTGTAACTTTTACTAATAATTCAGCTGGTAAAATTGAAGATAATGGGCTGTACCGAATCTTCACTTAAGTGAAGATAGTATTTATAAATTAACATTTTGGAATGAATTATTTTTTGATAATTCATAAAAGTGAATATTAAATAAAAAATGAATACAAACTGAATATTAAATACACTAAAATATTATATCTTGAAATTTAGCAATACAATAAAATATTTAAATAAGATTGAAAGCAATTTGACAATTAGTTTTAATAATATTTAAAATACGTTTTATAAAGACTTCATAGAAATATTTTTAATAAAATTTATATCAATATATTATTATATGATGTAAAAGAAAAATCACGACACTGCAGGTTATAATTATATTTTGAACAGCAACGGGGTTAGGAATTTTGAAGAATAACGAAAAGAAACAAATTGAGATTGCACATGTAGTAGATTTATGAATATATCCCATTGTAAAGACTATACTTGGCTTTCTCCTTTCTCGATGTGCTTCCTCCTATTCATGTCCTTTTGTCTCTCTCTCTCTCTCTCTCTCTCTCTCTCTCTCTCTTTCTTTCTCTCTCAAGCCTATCCCTTCGCCTTCGCTGTAGTAACATCGAAATTTATTGTAACGATCGTACTTATCCAATTATATTTTAAACGCAACCATTATCCACACCTGTGTCCTTAATCATGAATATATGTGCATTTGGTTATCGGTACAAGTGGTATCATTAACAAACAAAAAAAATGATTGAAAATGAGTTTTCAATAATAAATATTATTGAGGCGAATATGGAGAAAATAGACTGTTTTACATACATACGTATTAAAAATATTTTTCACACAGATAAAATGTAGAGTGAAATATTGAATATAAAATACAACTTACTACGCTCGCACTTTTTATTATTTATAAATAATAGTCTCATCATATGTTGTATTGATTATTCTCTTCATGTATGAAATACATTTTTACACTCATAAAATGCATTTATCTATCCTATTTTCATTGTACGCATCAAATAAATTTTTAATTCATAAACAGTTATTAAATATTGTAAATAAAAAATATTTCACCTAGTTTATGTATTATATGTAAAATTTTTATTATATATATATATATTATAAACTTATATAATTCTATGTATTCAAAGAATTATTTAAATATTTGTATTAAATTTTTAATTTAATTTAATATTATTTTTTAATCCTTAAATTCGTTATGTAATAAGTTATTTTATATGCTAATTTTTTATAACTTATATATAAATATATATATATCTTATTTATAAATTATTTGTAAGCTTCAATGAAACAATATTCAATACCAAAATTGCAAATACTGAACATTTTTTTGTTTATAAATGCAAAATATTATTTTTATTTTGTCTTCATTGTACTTGGGAATTATAATTTTTATAAATTTTTACTAGTTAGTTAAATTTTCATCATCTAAATATTCCAATACTTATAATATAATTAATTTTTTTAATCTCTTTTTCATTTTATACGATATAATCTTTCATAGTAAAATTTATTATATTGATTTATAATACATGGAATTTTTTAAACATAATGTTATTTTTTAAACATATATAAAAAAAATTAGAAAAAATGGTAAACAAGGAAATTACAATTTGTGAAAACCTTGCATATTTTTTATATCGTTTACAGATGCATGAATTTTCCAAATGAGGAATGAAGTATTCCAGAGCAACAGTATATTCTACTTAAAGAGCTGCAAGTCTATCTGTTAATTGCTTTGTAGTTTGATTCGGTTCCGACGTAACCTGAAACTGTTGGATTAGCAACAGAAAAATTCATGGAAGAACTATTGCAGTTTGCAAAACCTCATATTCGGGTTATTTGCTTTCCTTCCCCAGTCCATCAACATGTGCTCACTTGTGCACACAGTAAAACAAATTATTTGCTTCATAGATTGTTTTGGGAGGTTATCAACGTCATTCAAAAGTACTATTATGTCTAACAATTTAAACTCCCAGTTCAGAATAAGTACAGATCAAAAATAATGAAATTTACTGAATGGTAGGTGTATACGTCGCGCCATTCATGTCAGTACTACCGTATAAGGTTTTCGCCACTATTGATAGATCAGTCTTATTATAAAGATTCATGGAAGTCAGGATTTATTTAATCATACGTAATTTTTGTAATTATTTTATAGAAGAGATGCGTTAGCATTCATATTACTTGCCATATAAGAAATATGGTTTCTAACAAATCCAAAAATTAATGAGAAAAAAAGCAAGTACTGATAGTATCAATAAGAAATAATAAAATTAATACAATAAGTTAATACAATAATTAAACCACAATGATTAATTTATACAATAAGTTAATTTTTCAATATTCATAATAAAAACAAGTTATAATTTATCAATATCGATTTAGAAAATATAACAAACATGAAAAATTAAAATATTTCTTTATTTAAGATTTTATCAAATAATAGCATGCTTCAAAAACTTAAAAAATGTTGTTATAAAACAAATTTTTATTATATAAAATTTTAAGGGATAATACTTGGAATCCAAAAGATGTAATCAAATAATACTTAAATTATTTATATTTTTGTTATCTTATAAAACCAAAAATTGAAAGAATTATAGCGATAGGCAACTGTAAATAATATTAACTTTAAATTTATATAATAATATGTTGCTTATTGTTCTATTTGTAGGCGAATTGTAAGAATTTTGTATATGCCGTTATTTGTTCCAAAAAAGTAAAAAATATACATTATAAATTATAATGAATTATATAAAATAAATAGGAACTTTGAAATATATGAATCTATTTAAAATACAAAAAATTCTGTATAATTTCATCTATGAATTTATATATATATATATATATATATATATGTATGTGTGTAAATTTGTTAGGAATAACTAAGATATGTAATATAATATATCTTATTTCTCACAGTTTATATTCTTCTTACTCTCTCGTTATTATTTTTCGTCTATTCTCATTCTAGTCTCAACGTTGGGCATTGTTGTCATTCACATCTTCTTTGTGATTTCCCGGGAGATAAACGGTAGGTTAGCAAATACAAAAAGATTAGAATAAAATAATATCTTATATAGCCACACCGAAGCTCAGTGAGCACGATTAAAGAATATGGAAAAAAGAGAAAAACCTAGAGAATATATGTATTATTCTTTTAACATATAAAAATACATGTATTTGTTGGCGAGATTAAGGAAATTTCTTTTATACTATGTATAATTGACTGATTCTCAACTAAATTTCGTTAAGCAATGTTTATGATTCATTTTTTTTTTTTGGCCCCGAATCTTACCCTACGAATTATGCTCTGAACCCCTAGAATTTTGTTTTTTAATCGACATATGGTAATTACGAAAATAAATAAACTGCTACAGAGCTTCAGAAAACTTTTCAAGTCAAGACTTTTTCTTTTCAAAAATTTTAACAATTATGCTAGTATGATCACTATTTTTTAAAATTGCAATATATTTCTGATTTGAAGCAATTCATTATTCAAAAAATAATTTAGTTTATTTAGATAATCTCTGCGAAAGAATTAATTTCATGTAAATACTCTACTTTATTAAAATATTAATCATTTATGATAAGGTATATTACTAAATTACTAAAAAATTTTTATTTTTTTGTTCCATATATTATAAATTATATTGAATTCTTTCAATATCAACCAATTCAAAAACCGTATTACTCATAATTTTACGATTATTATATATAGTATATAAATTTAAATATATAATACATTTATAATTTCAAAATATAAGAAATATATTTAGTTAAATTTCTTCTAAATTATCGTCAACATATTCTAACACAGTTAAAACTGTTTAAAACAGTTTAACTACATTTGTTCACGATGTTCAGTAATATAGAATGTTTTAAAAATTGTAAAGCCTTCTTTTGTAGAAATTTTGATAATAATCTACGTATTTATCTATTATGACTGAAGAAACAGATTTACATTGCAATTGTGCCTTTTATAATTATGAGTTCAAAAAGTATATTCAAATATAAACTGAGTTTATGTATACATGTTATTATGAAAATTCAGTTTTCCTGTTAACGGTGTTCACTAGGGATAGTACTTAATCTACATTTATACGACGTAAAGCAAAACTTTTGTTAACCGAATCTCTAAATAGAACGTATATAAAATACATACATGTTATATTTGACCATTAATCTAATTATGTTACGGAGAATGATAATTTATTCAATAATAATTTACTTTCAAAATTCATTGAATTATGAAGCTAAAATCACTAAAGTTATATTATTACTTAAAAATTTATAAAATGATTTGAAAAAAAATTACATAATAATTTTGAAGAATATAAATTTTATAAATATCAAATTGAATTAATTTCCCTTATTTAATTGAATGTACATACAAAAATTAATGAATATTTATGAAGTTAATTTATGATTAATTTATGAAGTTACATAAAATGATGATTTAGTTTTTCAAATATACAATATGAAATAAAATTATAATATAAAATAAAATATAATATAAAATAGAACTAGAATGAAAATATACTATCATATTTATTATAATAGAAAGTTCCATTATGGGTATTATTATACGTTAAAATACATTTTATTTTAATAATTAAAAAGTTATATAATTATCTGAAGCACTTAAAATTTTGCAGTTTATACACATATATGTTAATATTTAGTAAACGTGTTTTTGCTCACAATCGATTCTTCCATGCTTAATTTATGAGAATTCCCATAAGATCAAATGACCCCTTGAGAGTATGCACATATTCAGTTTCATCAAATGTTATATTATCGACATATCAGCATTAAAATTGCATGGCTATATGAAAACACGATATCGGAGAATGTCATAAACTGATCCTCACATGAAAAGGAAAGAATTGTGAAATTCTACATACCTTTATATTTTACCATCTCATCTTTCCTTTCTAACAAAATATGTACACACGCATACACACACATATATTATTTAAACTACAATTTGTTTATACGATAATAAATATATATATACCTTTTTACATCTGTATAATCTCACATACTAAAAAAAGATATGCAATAATATTAGTAATATTACAATAACAATTATGCCTATATAAATACCTACTATTATAAAATAAATACTACACTTATTAAACGTTAAAATACGATATTCGTCACAAAGAACTTTGAACAAATTGACTAATAATAATTTAATGTAATTAATAATAGTTCATAATGTTTCTCTAAATGCATTGCTGATTAAAAGTTTTAATTATATCAAAATTATGATTTAATTTAATTCACAATATGCAAATTACTAAAGTATAATTTTATATTATGATCTGAATTTACTTTCAGCATTACATTATTTTATAACTGCAAACCAATATTGATAACAATTATACCTAATACATCCACAATAATTAATTATATTGTAATACTTCTATATATTATAGAGAAAGTATATTTACAAGCATTCTTAAAATGAATTGATAACGTTGACTATCCTTGGATATTTTACGTATTTTAAAATATATCTCATACGTAAAGCAATTTGAAAATTGCAAGTGACTTTCTAGTCATAATATTCATTACAAAATATCACGAAAACTTATATTGATTGTAATATATTTATTAATTATAGATACTAATTTAATTCAAATGAAAATTAAATTTATAAATTAAAAAATTTTTAAATAATTTGAATTCCGCCAATTTAATTACATTTCTATAAAGGTATATTTTCCAAATTTTTTAAAACTTTTTATAATGTTTATAGTATCATTCATTATCTTCTGAATACTAATTTTTATTTTCAACATATTTAGAATTCTAGTTATTTTCTAAAAACTTAAATAATTGTTTAAGTAAATTGAATAAATTTTGAATATTAAAATGCTTTTTGATTAAAAAATAAAATAAATAAATTACTACCTTGATGAAAATACTCAATAATTTATTAATTTTTAATATTTTTGTTTTCAAATTTAGTAAATAAAAATATTACATTAATGTATGCTAATTAAAGACATATGCTGGAAATAACCTAGTTTAGAATATATTAAAATGACATATTTACAATTAGTAAAAAAAAAGAATTTACAATAATTTTTAATAAAGAATAAATTATAAATTTGAAAATATATTTTACATAATCATGTCTTTGTATACTTTTTATAAAGTTTTAATTGTTCTCATTAAACTATAAACACTTTAAAACACTTTATGCAATAAGTTTACAAAAAAATATGTTATTATATATATATATTAAAAGTATAGTTATTAATAAAATAATCTTATAATTATATACAAATATTCTAACATTTGATCAAATTTATATCTGCAATTGCTTAGGATGTAGAAAATTATTTCGATTGATTAGATTGAAGTGATTCATGAATATAAATAAATCATTCAAATTTTGCAAATCTTACCTTATATTTTATCAAGTAAAAAAAATAACATTTCAATTTTGACCATTAAATAATATTTTTATATTATTTTATAAAGTTTATTTTATAAAATTTATAAATTTTTTATTATTTATAAAGTTCATGCCAGTACCATATTTCTTATACTCATTATTTCCTTGTACCCTTATTTATCTTAATTATAAATTATTTACTTATATGATATAATATATTTATATACAAAATTAAAGTAACATTATTCATATACGTAGAGGTAATACTAGTGCTATCGAAAAATATTGCTTTTTTAATTATTTCAATAAAAAGTCTTTTACTAACAAAATGGCACTTAAGTAATATTGAAATTCTATTTGCATTATTAATTTAATATGTCTAATTTATAATCGGCAGCAGAAGTTTATAACTTTCAATGTTGATATGTTGTTATTAATATATATGATTTTAGAAAAAATTAATTATATTTATGACAATTTTAAATATTTTAAATAAATACATTTTGAAAATTAATATTTTTTAATTTTGATCATAAATGGCTTAAAAATAAATTTCTAATAAGTTTGCATATTTATATGATACTAATATCTTATATTAAAAATTAAAAAAAAATGCTAATGTTATTTAAAACTTATAAAGTTATTATAATAGTTAAAGACATTAAATTAGAATTTTTTAATTTCAGAATTACCACAAATGGAAATGTGTAGAAGGGAATTCTAAAATTCTTAGAACCTCAAAGTATTAATTTTTAAAATTTCTAGTGTGATTATACTTTAAACAATGTAAGCATTCAAACAGCCTGTTTCATTATAGTTTTGATTTTTTATAATAAAGCTAAATAAACTCTTTAATTATTCATATATTTTCATACAAAATAATTTCATATTAATAAATACATGACCATTAATTAAAGCTATATATTATGATAAACCATTAATATAGTGCAATTGTGAATTAGATTATCAATATCTTCATATAAGATATATAATAAATGTTTATGATATACGTCTTCATTCCTATTAAACTTTATGATTTTTAATATATTCAAATATAAAAAAAACTAATGTATTTAATTTTTATAAAATTCTTTCTTTTTTTAAATTGTTAAAATAAAAATAGAATGTTCATTAAATTTTTTATATTATTTGATATTAAAAATATTGAAAAAAAAATTTAATTTGCAAATGTTAATAATTAAATAAGAAATAAACTTAAAAGTTTTAAAGTAAAATTTTTTTTATATCTTATAGTTAAATAATTATTGAAATATCTTACTTACATATTGTAAAACACATTATATAAATATATATATATATATTAGTTTTTTTAAACCAAATTGTTATATATTATTATATATTATGAACTATATGATAACAAATAATATAGAAATTTACTACAATTTATTTTAATCTGAAAAATGCGTTCTATTATTCATTATTTAATTATATTATTTATTGATCTATGTATAATTTAAAAAATTTTAAAAGGTAATAAAAAGGTAGTGTTTCATTTGTCAAAAGAACAAAGTACCTCATAGTAATACGTAGTTTAAACGGCTATGTCCAGTGATGAGACATGGATAAATTTATAATTACCAATCTCTGAATAGTGCCTTACGCGTTATTATTGTAATGCCCTACAGCCCTTGACAAGAACAAAGAAAAAAATGTTAGTAAGTTCTAACTATGGATTTTGCGATTGGTTTGGCATAGTAAATCGCGATAGAGCCAAGAATTATAATGGTCACGCACTTATAAGGAAGATGGTTCCCAAGAGGGTTGAAACTTTCTTGAAATACGTCGGATATCCTGTACTGTACGTGCTTCTGGGTATATATGCCTTATGTTTATAGGGGAAATGACGGTGTCGATACGGAAGTGTGCTTCTGGCAGGCACTGCAAAATACACAAGAATAACCTAATCTCGAGTGAGTAATATAGTTAATGGATAGAATGCAAGTCTTCGTGACTGAGTTCAGACCGGGTGATTAGTTTCTGCCAAGATGAATAACTTTTACTTTGTAGAAGTGTAGTGAACATTTCATACACAATATAAATTCCACTGTTATTTTATTTTATTTTACTGAAATCGTCCCCTTATAGCTAGTATTTTCTTCTATTATTTATAAGCATAAAATTTATTTAAGACGAAGCATAAACAGAGAACACTCTATATGCTGGTTTTATGCCCTTTGTATTTTTGATTGATTTCAATTGTTGCAAGTTAGGATTCATTATTACATTATAATGAATTATTTTTACTTTGTATGTGATCTAAAACAAATTCACTCATTATAATAGATTATAACAAGATAAATATTTCTATTCTATTATAATTATTTCATAATTATAGTTATATAATTCGAGCGAATAGTTCTTTTAGACTTATTCACTATTAGAGAGTTAGAAAACATCTTTTATAGTATTTTTAAAAATATTAAATATTTTTTGAGAAATAATTTTTCATTAATTTTAGTTCATTAATTTAATGTAATTATTTCAACTTTTCAATTAATCGCTATTTAACAAAACTCTGTTTAAAAATAATTTTTTAATGTAATAATATTTTAAAACAGTAATTACTATATAAATGTATGTTTTAACTGATCTTTTAAAATTATTAAGATTTTATAATAATTTCATTTGAATCGTTTTAAAAAATATTTTAAGTAATCAATTTGTAAATATTAAAAGGTAGAATATGTACAATTTTAGATAATTTTTATAATTATTTTTATGATATGTCTAAAAAATTGACTATATTTTATTTAATTTGCTTATATGCTAAGATCGTAACATACTCATAAATACTTCAAATTAAACTTCAAAAAAATTACTTAAAAGAAATTAATAAAAATATTTTTTGTCATATATACAAAATTTCGATTCATAGTTATTAACAGTTTATTATTCAATTATTATTTCTATTAGTAATAAAAAAGTAATAATACTAACCACATAATAATGATTAAATGACATTATTATTCGAAGAATCGGCTTTGTTCTTTACAATTTTTTAGTAGTCTTTAACGTTTTGTTAGTGCTTCTCTTAAATAACACAACGATATAATTTCTTACGCTGATTGTATAATATTTGAAATAAAAATTACGAACGATATAAATCTAATTGGTTTGTAAATATCAATTGTATACAATAGAAAGCTCCTTAAAAAATATTATGAGCCAAGGAATTTTTCGCACAACTATTTCACGTGATGCAGAACCAATGTGACACAATTACATTTTTGGCAGCTAGCCAAATTTAAAATTTGTTAGTTAATCATAATACAAAATGTAGAAAATGAAAAGAGAAGTAAAAAAAATATGCCATTATAAAACGAAAAGCATAGTGCATGATTTGGAAAATTACGCTTGTACATTCAACTAGTATGAGTTTATACAGTGCCACCCTTGCCCCATCAGTATGGAATCTCGTAATTAATTAGGGAAGCATTTGATATAGGTGAGCATTCGAGAGTACAGAATCCTGGAAACAGCTCTCATAAATAAAATTCGTACATCAATAGATGAGAAGCAAGAGGAGGTAGTCAGTCCAAATTGATTTAATGTGTTAATGCTTGTTGGACACGTATGTGCATACGTAGCGAATTGCGAACCTTACAAAATATGTAATATTCTTTGTAGAGTATTAAACTAAATATTTAATCTTTTCGATTAAGTAATATTTTAAGTTTTAAAAGTGACATGAGGGATAGGTCGACCTGCATAAATGTTACGCTGGAATTTTAATTTCGAAACTACCATTCATTAGTATTATGAGTTTGAGAGTTAAATAAATTTAAATTTAACTTAGAAATTCCTAAAATAATGAATACTGGCGTGAACGAACTTTATTACCTTGAATTGTAAATTATGGATAAGACATTCTACTGTATATTCTATACGAACTTTACAATTAATCATTAGATTTATTCTTTTTTAAGTTTAATAATACGTAAAAAGCTATTTACTTATTGTTTTCTCAAAGTCCTAACTCTTACAGAATATTATTATTTATCTTTTAAATTGACTTTATCATAATTCCTACAATATTATAATATTTTTATTATTATATTAATATTCAGCATATTATTATTTTTTTATTATTTGAATTATAATATTATCAATAAAAAGCAATATTCTATATTTGTATAAAAGTAATGTTTTAAAATATGACTTCGATTTGTATTTTTAGTAAAGCTGCTTTTCAGTATTTATATCAAATTAAAACTTTGATTTTTAATTTTTCAAAATTGAAAAATATATTATTACTATTACATAAAAAAATTTTAAAGGTTTTTTTTAAAAATACTTCAAATAGGTTTTCATGGAAAAATTATTTTACAAAAAATCGGAACATACAATAAATACACAGCAGAAATGATCCAAAGTAATATTAAGGAAAAATTAATGAACAATAAATAATTATTCTTTTCATCTGTTAATGAAATATAAATTACAAAATTAATTTAATATTATTTCGTACTTTTCTTTACGCTGAATTCTAGGCATCTGATAATTTATAAAAGTTTTATTCTTTTCTAAAACATAAATATAATTGGTTTTAAATAATCCTATTATTATTATTAATATTTGTATTAATATCTAAGGCCACTTAATGACGATTAAAAACATATTAATTTAATATTTAATTTTAATATTTAACTTTAATATTTTCTATAAATGATTTATCAAGATTAATAATCTATTACATTGTCCTACAGTACTTAATATTTTTTATTAAAAAGCATTTTTAATGAGTAATAACATTAATTTTTAAAAAATTATAAACTGCCCTTCTTTTTGTGAAATATTTTATAAAATTGTGAAATTAATTTAAACTTATTTGTCTTCATATAAAGAAAAATATTCCCATGAATTTTTATTGGATTCGTTATTTAGCAAATAAATTGAATTATGATATTAAAACGTAAATCATGTCAAATAAATAAAAGAATAACGTATTTTACATAATTTATTGAAATTTAGTGACATCATACATTAATTATTAGTTTCTGTGCCTTATTTTTCTCAATTATTATAAATTATGAAATAACTACAACTGTTGAAGATATTGTTTAATTAAAAAAATTCAATAACTAAATAAAACCCAAATTAAATATTCAAATCGTTTATATTATTGTGAAACTTATTTGATTATTTGATGTAGCTTAAAAAAATATAATACATTTCTTTCGTAGTAATAATCATTTTTCATCTATATTATAATATAATATAAATAAGGACATGCGATTTAAATTTAGAGTTACTAAAAAGCAAATAAGATTGATACAATAAAATTCTTAAACTATAGGTTGTATACTAAATATTTTTATCGATTTTCTATTGACTTATATTATAAGAAAATCGCTTTTAACGCAGTGAAAATTTGTATGTATATTTGGAAAATTTACGAATACTAATTTCATTACAACTTAATTCAATTTTGACAAATGTTAATATATTGAGGTACAAATTATTCACCATTAGTTTTTTATATTAACCTTCAATATAACTTATATACAATCATTTTACTAATTAAAAATTTTGTTTTTCTTATAGAAAAATAAATTAAAAATTTACTAATTAAATAAATGTTATAAAAAATTAGTTAAATTAAGTTATCAGTTAAATAATAAGTCAATAGTTTAATTTAAGTATAAATGAAGATTGAATAAATAGATAAAATAAAATTTTAATTTAAATCCTGTTCATGTTATAAGATATTAAAGTATGAAATAAATATATTATACATGAATTTTAATACTTTGTTATTACATCAAAATAAAAAGGATAGTATGACGTCAATAAAAACTATGTATAAAAACTATGAAATAAAAACTATTTAATTATCTTCCCATTTTTAATTTACTTTGGTCTCTTCATCGATTCATTGTATACAAATAGCATTATTTATATTATCTTGGCTTTTTAATTTTTTCGTCACATTTATCTCATATTACACGAAAGCTGGCCAATTACCCTCAGTGCATCTCTATCCTTATAAAAGCGAACTTTCAACTTATATGTAACACGAGATAACCGCTCTCCTGCATCCATACCCCTATTGACATTCTATTGATCGGAGATTAGCATAAGTTTTGCCACAAAACGCGCGTGTGTATAAATATGTGTACGTACGTGCATCTCATGCTAGCGTGCATATGCAAGGCTTGTAGCAAGCTAAGTAAGATGCTTTACTTGTTGCACATGTTCTACAGTATCATATAAGATTATTTATTTTTCTGTACTTTCGAATATGGATGAAGATTGAGCTGAATAATAAATTATAGAATTTAATATAAAAAGTAGGATACAATATTTTGCATTATTTCTACTTTTGAGACAATTTTTACAATATTTATATTTCAATTATTAATTTTTACTATTTTAACTATTCTATTGAAATTATTTTTATTAAATATTTTCTTTATTAATTTAATAATTCTTTTTCATTTTTACTGGAAATATGTTTATCACTAAAAAACTTCTTCAATTCGATCAAAACCAAAATTAATATTCTGATGTTTCAAATTAAAATATAATAATAAAAACTGTATGGTCTAATATATAATTGAATCTTGATTCAACTATTTATTATTACTATACTATAATTAAAGTTTATATAAATTGATATTTTTTTTTAATTAGAATTATTTCATAATTTACGCCCAATACAACTAGTCAGGCAGTTATTTTATTTTCATTTTATTTTATCGGTTTATTAAGAAATTAATTATTATTAAATAAGATTATATTATCATTAATATTGCTATTATAAAAATAAAAATTATAGAAATAAAATAAACTGTTTAAATAATGATTTTTATAAAAAATATATACAAGGTCACCAGTTTTTTTTTTAAGTCACCATGCAATTAATTATATATCAACCTTATGAACGTTATAGCGTAATGAATAAATATTTTACAAGCTTTTAATGTCGATACCAATTGTCAAAATTTTTGTTAAATTTTTCTTAAATATACATTTTATAAGATATATTTTGTACTTTAATTTATATAATATATGATTAATGTAACTAAAAATAATATTATATAATTATTTTAATCTAAGACAATATTGCTAAAAATAGTTTCATCGGTCTTCATTTAAGAAACGAAATAAGGAGTAAATAATTAGTGAAGGTAGCAGGTTGAATGTATAGAAGAGTAGTAGGTATGAATTAATCTCATAAAATTAGTCGTTTGAGTTTGATGTTCGTCTTTCATAAATAATTTAATTCATTATCCGCCCGTTGACTTTTACTGGTGAGTACGTCTACTATGTGCTTCGACGACCGCCACAGACGCACTTCAAGCGGTCGACAAGTCCCAAAGTGGAAGGGTTTGACCAACACCCCCCGTGTTTATTTTTGAGTAATTACGTACTTTTGATCTTTCTTATCTCTTAGCGTCCTTCCTTCTTTGTACTCTTATTCGATTATATATGCACTACCATATATTTCTACTCATGGCTCCCTTTTTCAAAGGCTTTCATTCACATAAGCAAACGTGCGCTTGCATTTCTATCCAAATACTAGTCGAATGACTGCACGTTTCCTCATGTAAAAGTTTTTGTGGTATTGTTGATCAATAAGAATGGTGTGAAAGAAAGAATTTTGCAATGAATGCAAAAAGCAAGCTTGTTTATTTATTTATCTTTCTTAGTTCTTTAGTTTATCTATGACTTCATAATAATTTGGTATAAATATTTTGAGTTTTCATAAAGTCAATACATTGCAAAAGAGTAAACTTATTTTGCGCTAACACTTCGATTACATTTGCAGATTTTTTTTTAAATATGAAAGAAGAATTAAGTAAGTTATAGATTTATATACTGAAAAATAATTATTTTTTAATTTTATAAAATTTGTCTTGATAATTAAATTTACTTGATATCTAAAAATCTAATTAAAGTACAAAATTAAAATACGACTTAAAATATTTTTATACGAATGGTATAATTGATAGAATTTCAAGATATTCATAAATTTTCAGATGAACTTACAAAATTATATTATTTGCAATGAATGTTTACTTCCATCTGTTTATAATTTTACAATTATTCATCCATAAAATAGAGTTTTCAAAATTCATTTTAAACAAATGAAATACGTATACATTGGAGAAAGGATGCTTGATCCAAGTATTTAAAGAGTGTAGAATGACCTTATTATATAAAACTTATTACATCTACATATGTAGAAAGATAATTATCAAACTTTTTGATGCATATATATATATATATATAATCATTTGACCTAATGTAATGTATTTAAAAAAATATAGTTTTTTAAGAATTTTAAATTTTACGTACATTGATCTCGTTTTTTTATAAGCAAAAACAGATATTATTGATCTTATTATTTAATTTATAATACATTATATTTATTTTTAAGAACTTATAAAATTAGAAAAAAATTGGCTAACTTCTTCTTACTTACTTTACTTACTTAAGAATAAAAATGAATAAAGTTTATAATCGATGAAGAGATATTTTTGCTTTAATACCTCTTCTCTTTTATTTCATCACTATCTTCTTCAATGAAAAATTTGATTAAATCTATTAAAATTAATGGTTCAATAAAGTTTCTAAAAAGGATCTGCAGATAGTAAAATGAAGGAGCAGGTTTGTGGGTGTGTAAACATAATACCGAAGCATAAACGTGACGAAATCTTAAAATCTTACTCGGGAAGTTAAGTTTGGTATAGATTATACTATGATATAATATAGTGTAGTTCAGAAGACAATATAACAGCAGTTTCATTGAATGAAGAAAATCTTTCTTTACTTTTCTCCACTCAGCTTTCCGCTTGCGAATGCTTTTAAGAGGTGAATTTGCTACGTTTCGGTATGTGAGTATTCGGGGACAAATGAGTCTATTCTTATTGATTAATAAAATAAGATTTCTAATTAGCTCAAGTCTTTGATAAGCTTTAAAATTAAAAAAAAAATAATCCCAAAATATTTTTGACGAATACATAATATTTTGTTAAATAGTTTATTACATTGGTAATAACTATTACATATATATATATATATATATATATATATAGTTGTTTGAAATTCCAGCCACCAGTATGATCGCAGATCACGGTGGGTGGATTAGACCGTACCACCGGTTTAATTGTGACGGGGGGGTGGGGAGGTTAATGCATCAACTCAGAGTAAATACAATTGGCTTTAGTGACCTATATTTAAATAGTTATTACAGTATTGTAGGTGTTCTTTATTATGGTGAGAATTGTTGAATGCAGTGACTAGGCAGCTAATAATTAAGTCGAAACGTCGTCTGGGAGTGCAATCTTTGTTAGGTAACAATTTCGGGTCTTATTTTATAGTCATGTATCGTGTGAGTCGTGCTTAAATCACATTGGACATTAGTTGACTCGCGGAGCTTCGACGCTTATATCAATACTCGAATAGTATCAAGCGAGCTTCGGCTCGCGACTGATTAGACGCTTGACTCGACTTGGGAATTGACAGTGATATTCGGCTCATGCCGGTGGTGGGGATTATTACGAATATTTGTCGCCCTCTTTTGTGGCTTGATCAGAACCAATTTATTGTGGTGTGACCGGTAATGTCTCGTAGTATTAATTAAGATTTAGGCAGGGGTCTAGTATCAAGATTGGCGCCCTCTCTTGCTTGTCTGCTAGGGACTCAAGTCAGAGGGTTTTTAGGCCAGGCTCTATCGATAATTATAATAGACATGGGCCGGGTTGCGGTCCCGAGAATTAGGCAAGGATTTGACACAATGTAAATAATATTGATATACTGGCCAGCAATAATAACAATTGAAGAATAATAATAATATACCTTGCAGGGATTCCTTCAGACGAGTTCGACTTTCACAGATATTACTGACACTAGTTTCACTTGAGTAATTCAACAAGACTGTTTTCTTCTCCGTTCGTTGCTTTTTAAATACGATTGCGTGTATTTGGTGTTATGAATTCTTGGAGGCTTTAGTGAATTCTCTGGAAATAAGCTTTGACAACTTCGAGAAGCTTCCTTTGTTGCTATGCGGACAAAGTGTGCGGCTAAATTTCCAGTGAATTTTTGTAACGTATAATTCGAATATTGCGCCTTAATCTAAATGTGATATATCGGAATCGTATTTTAACAAACAATGAATTCTTATTTTTTGTTGGGTGGTTCAATCCTGAACAATAGTAATAAAAATAAATACATAAAAACACAGAAAAATAAGTTAATACTTATATAAATAAATAAATATCAACATAGAATATTATATATAAATACTTAAAATTCATAACATTGTTTCATAAACTCGTATTATAACTCATTATTTATAAGGCAAAATATGAATTTAATTAATAATTAATAAATGGATAGAAAGAGTATATGTAATTATTTATCATAATTAACATTTAAAATCTAAAAGAAATAATTATTTTCGAAAAAAAGAAAATCACCAAAAAAGTAATTATACAATCTTCTAATATAAATTAATATCTGTATTTTACATAGATTTATACATTTATTTTATGCTTATTTAAATAAATATTTAATAGTAAAATTATAATGTATGAATTACTATAAATCATATTATTATTTTAAATAGTTTAAATGAATAATTAACTGATGTAAATAAAAATAAAAAGTTTATTTATATAATATAATTCAATATTATGATGATTATTAATTATATATTTATTTATTATTATTCAAATATAAAAGTAATATTAGTAAGAAAGTCTCTTTATAACTTCATTAATTTCGAACTTGTATACCAAAATGTACTACAAATTACTTGATTGTTACAAATTTTATTTGAATGAACTCGTTTGTACAGACTTGAATGAAAAATGAATGACTTAATGATTAACCCATAAATATTTAAGTATATGTTTGGAATTGGAACATTTTTTCGAGACCTTTGATTCTCGGAAATTTTATTCCTAGAATAGAAGCCTAGTCCTAGAATTTTGTAAACATTTAACACACTGAATTCTCGAATTGTCTAAAGCTTATATTCTCGAACGTTCTTAAAGCATGCCTCGTCTTAGTAATAGCAACACCTAAGCATTGTTTCCTGCTAGTTTAGCTGCCGTGTGGATACTTAAGGAAGCACGAGTCAGCTATTCCTCCGAGTCAGTTACTCGTCCTTGTCAGTCTTCTACGCCCTAATCACGCCATTAAGTCAGAGTCTAAAGCCGTGAGCTCGTCACTCGGTCACGTTCTCTCATTGCAGCCATTACAAGGAACACACGTTCAATTGTCCAGTGCGCAACAGTTAATAACCAGTCAAGGGCTGACTGCAGTACAAGGAAATAGTTAACTACACGAAGCATGGTATTGGACCACTCCTTCATACGAAGGTATACCAGTAGTCTCTTTTGAGGGTAACAACAACGTTAGCATAGACTTCAAAAGCAAGCTATATTCCCTTTCAAGGAGTATACAAAATCCATTGCTGATCCCTATAACATTATCGACGACATCGTCACCACCACCAAGAAGCAACTACATCATTGTGATAGAAGATAGTTCACGATCTCCCATGAGAAGAAATAATTCAGATCAACAATAGTGTAATTGTCAATAAAACCAAAATAAACGACGTTTTAACGAAGTTTATACACACTGCACATATTTACAGCCCTTTCACTTAACTCCTTTCCTAAGCATCGCTAAGGCGGGCGAAAAATAAACTCAACTATCGAACTTGGCAGTTCGAGCCAGAAAATTATATACATTTTCAACCATTTGGTCCTTCGAGCCAGATCAGTGCAATTTCACATTTAATCCTTCGAATCGGATCAGTGCAATTACGAACAGTATAACATAAAAATATGGATTTTAGGATTTCTTATATAACTTTATATAAAGAAAAATTATTAATTGATGTTGATAATGCAGAGAAAATAACTTTGCATTATACAATTAATACAATAACAATATAAAATAGCATAGAATGAAGGGTATATTTTTTATTTTCATATATATATACAAAAATTATAATTCAAATATATATGGGTCTGTGTGTGTGTGTGTATGGAGGCGCCGCGCGCGTGTGTGTAGGTATAATTTCACAAAGTTATATGTATATATAATGTTGTATGTATATGTAACAAATATATATATATATAGAGAGAGAGAGAGAAAGAAAGAAAGTTCAATAATTTCTATTATTATATACTTTCTATTAATTGGCTTCAATGATATGCAGCTAAAAATGTTTTACACCGTTGATAAAAAAGTACTAATAATTACATATGTATATACATACTAGTAGAAAGTGTAATCCAATTCCTACTAAGGCAAAATAATTTAGAAAAAAGAAAATATTTATAGTTGAAAAAAAATTGGGCAATACAATACAATTTTGAAAGCTAGATTATAAAATAAACATAATGTGCTGTTCAATTTCGTACAATAAAGACTTACGATAACTAGTACATGTTTAAACCATATTAAAACAACGATTGATCACTAAATTGCTTATATTTTAAAATTTTGTATTGTTTCTCATCACTTTCCAACATTTTAATCGCTAATGCAATCCGTAAACAAGTAAAATATATTTTCTGTTTCAGGAAGCTCGTACATTATCAGATGGAGTACACCACAATTGATGATCGTTGCAGTGCAATATATTCTTACAGGACCATACATATCGCCTTATGCCCCTCAGGCTGGGAACTAAAACAATACGCTGTGACTACTACTATTACTGTGAAAATCATTTGGTGAGATACTATGTATTTATAATCTCAGTTCCTCTACTTTTTTGTTAATTTTTTTAAAGAAAATTTGTTTTTCTTATACAGCGTATTAAGAACAGTACTATCTAAAAACTCATAGTTTGACATAGTATAACAAATATTAAAATAATGAGAACCATTTCGAATTGACAAAATCTTACATATTTGCTATACAAAATTACAGCAAAAGAAACATAAATTTTTTTAATTTTCTACCAAAAAATAAAATTAATAATTTAATAATTAATATGTACTACCTTTAAATATATATTATATTTGGTTTATTTGATTATCTAAGATATACTGTCAAAATATAAAATATACAATATTTTATTGAGTAAATATAGTATTTGTTATCAGATATTATAATTAGATAAATTTGATATTTTAAAAATTAATATTAAAATTAATTTATTTTTAAAAGAATTTTTATAAACATTAAAGTCTCAATTGTTATGAATTTTTAACATTCATTGCAACATTCATTAGGTTTTATTTTTATAAATACTTCATTTTATAAATCCTTACATTTAATAAATGTATTTGTAGTATATTAATAAATAAAATATTATTAATAAATTCTACAAATATACATATGTATATATATATATATATATATATGTGTGTAATACATATGATTAATTTTGCTTATTATAGATAGTTGAAATTTTAAATTAAAATTTTAACTTT
Organism: Ceratosolen solmsi marchali; assembly: GCF_000503995.2. Classification (NCBI taxonomy): domain Eukaryota; kingdom Metazoa; phylum Arthropoda; class Insecta; order Hymenoptera; family Agaonidae; genus Ceratosolen; species Ceratosolen solmsi. The sequence continues at coordinate 32,157 of NW_011948459.1, forward strand.
TGATTTATAAATTTTTTTCTAATTGAACTGAATTCTTTTTTCTACAAAATTATTTTACATTAAACAAAGAATAAGAAGTAAAATCAACTATTTCATTAGCATTATATTTTTGTAAATCATATATATTCGAATTAAATATATCATAAACAATTACCTATTTTTTTAATGACAAACAATTACATTAAGGTAAATTTAACATAATTTTTCAATTTTTTAATTGTAAATAATTATGAGGAAATTTATAATTAAAATAATTATCAAGTTTCTAAATTTAAATATATTTATCAATAAATTATTATAGTAAGTATAAGAATTTGGAATTAGATTTGAAAATATTAAATATACAAAATATTTTTAAATTCTATACGTATCTTATGTGCTTCTTATTAATTGTATAGATCTATTATTTATTCGTTTCTATCAATTGTTTATATTTTTTACTTATATGTTTAAGCCAATCTTGCTTACTGTCACCTATTGAATGAACGAAATGAAATTCATCACCAGCTTGGCTACGAACATCATAACATATATTATGATGATCCAAATAAGTCTGTTTTGTTACGGATTTTCAAGATGTCAAGGTCATCAATCAAATTTTTATAATAATCGAAGTTCTGAGATGGTAGTTTGGCAAAATATTTAAAATATCTTAGTTTTAAATTAATTTTTTTTCATATTAATATATAAATAAGTTTAATATTAACATTACCTGAGTTCTAACAAATATTTTTTAAAATTGTAGTTTTATTCGTATCTATGAATTAATAATTTATTATTGCATATTTTATAATAGATATTAATTTTTTAATGTATAAATGACAATTGGATAAAAATTTATTCAACTACTTTCCAATAATTTGATACTTTAATTAAATACTTATTTTATAATTAAAATCTCTACTTAATGACTATTTAAATGAAATTAAAGTATTTATGTTAGAGTACAAATTTTTATATTTGTAAAGAATTTACGGAAACTTTGATAATTATTTTAAAAAAAATCATATAACCATATTATTGACTATTCTTTCATTAGATTGTTGAAAAATTTTATGTTTTTTTTTTAAGATAAATAAAAACTATATGTTTTATATTATTGTTTATTTATGCGTTTTATTAATTATTTCAGACAATTTGTATCACTTTATTTATATAATTATATATCGGGGTAAATTAATTTGTGGAAATAAAATAAAACAAAACCATTCAATATAAGATAAATATAAACGAATTTTAATTAAAATAAATCTGTAACAAGAAATATGAAAAGAAGTTGTAAAAAAAACATAATGTGAGTTATTGAATATTTTTATTTAGCAAAACATTTTATTAAAGAATATATAATTCAATGTTGAAATATGCAAAACGTATAATATTGAAATAAAATTTCAATTATCGCTTAGCATAACTCGTTAAAAAATATTAAGTTATTGTTACATTAAAAACAGCAATATTTATATATTCTTTTAATCATGCTGAAAATAATTTTTTGAAAAAAAATAAATCCTTCAAAATATACCTATTGTTCAACTCAATTTATTTTGATCAGCCTTCGACAAGTAGAATAATCAACCATGAGAAACGAAAAGCTACTCATTTTGCACATGTTAATATATAACTACAATAACTACAATAATTACAATAAATATAATGTTAAACATTGCAATTTAATTATTAAAAAAACAAAACTAAAAAAAACAACATCGATTATATTTATATTTAGCAAAGTGAGGGTTCGCAAAATGCTCGAAATTTGATTAATGCTTAAAAAACTTCACACTAAATAATAAGGTCTTTACAATTCATCGTATTGCGTTTCTCTTTTTGTTGTGAAGTTCAAACGATTTATAAAATTAAGATATAATGACAAAAATGAGAACTATATATTCAAATTAATCATCAGTTTGTTACTTTATGAATTTCGTTTACCAGTTTATTTTTCTTCTACTCAAAAGTTTACTTTTTTGCTTGTTATTTTTAGAATTAATTGTAAAAAGTATTTAGTTAAGCAATACTGTTGAATGCTATAAATTTATTTGTATGTTATATGTAAAATGTTACATGTAAATTTGTTATATGTAAAATATTTATATTTTAAGAATTGGATATTTAATTATTAAATTCATATCTTTTGTTTGGTCTTATTAATAGAACTGAAAAAAATTGTAAATTATTTTTGATCATTTTTCAGAGTTATGTATAAACTATATATTCAACGTTATAGTAATACTGACTTAAATGTTTATTACGTTTATAAATATGTGCTTGATAAATAAAAATTATTGATAATTAATAAAAATTAAACTAAAAATAAAAATTAATAAAAATCAAAATGAACTTTTATCATTGCATTGGTAATATTAAAGTGAAGAAAAAAAATTGCAATATCATCAACTTATTAAAAAAGTTATAGGTATTATTTTAATACATACTAATAATATAAAATAATTAAATAATAGTAGATTAAATACTTTTATTTTAAAAACAAAAACAGAAAATGAACTGTAGCGTTCTGCATGAGCCAAATACTATAGCCTCGTGGGAATCCGTCTTAAAATGTATGATGAAAAAGACGATAACATTCTATGCATAATCTTTCGACAAACATAAATAAGCGTTGAGCGATAAGAAATTTGGGCGGAATTCTATTGATTGTAATTTCGGTTTAAAAAGCCTGAAATAATTTAGTTACATATACATTACCAATTAATGAGTAACTATACAGCACCCAGTCTCTAGATTATATTAAGTGATGTACGAGAGACCATAGTTCATGGGCATCGAGGTGTGATGGACATACTCCGATGTCCTCCTGTTGTATATTGCAATGACTGATCGTAATACTGCTGCAGCCATAATAGGTGTATAACGCTATTCCCCACTTACATCGACTATTGAGTATTTTATTTGTTTTTTAACTGTTTTTACTTAACGCTTGTTTACCTTTCAACCCGTTACTATTTTTTTAAGGCACAGTTTTGTTCGGATATAGTATAGAATATATCCTTTACAACGGATATTACCAAGATAATTGATAATAATTCTTGCAAACAGGTTAATCGATCTTATATGTAATTAATCCAATTATAATGAATCAGTTTTATCAAATTCTCGGTAACTAGCTTCCATTGTTCGTTATATTTAATTGCGTAAAGAAACAAAAATACGAATATAATATTGTTCAATATCACTGATTTCTATAATCTTTATTCTTATCCATAATCTAACTTCTTTACTAATTTAAACAAATAAACAAAAAGTAAAAAAATTATGTTATTCAGTATGTATTAGTATTTACAGATTGTCATACTCTGTATAACGTAAAAGAAGTTGAGCAAGCTAGAAAATGTATTGGTATGCATACTCATAAATACACGTACGTGTCAGAAGGTTCAGTTGTTAATTGAAAGCTTTTATGAAGTGACGTAAGAAAAGCTCGTGTCGAGCTGAGAGTGAGTAAAATGATAGTGAAGAAATGTCGCACAAGGCTTTTACATTATGTCAAATAACCACAGTATAGGTATGCCTACACGCGTATATATTTCAGCCCCAACAAGTATAGTAGTATATTGCTCCAATGAATAAAGCAAGCCAAAGTTAATGTACATCATGTGCTACTCACGAGATAGATGCGATCTGCTGGTCAGCTTGTCGCCTTTCCTCTCCTCTCACTTTATTCTTTTTTTACACCTCATTGTTTTTCCTTCCAGTATATTTTTTCATCTACGCATTATTTTCCATATATGCTATCGCTCTATGCATATAGTAAATCAACATTGGCTTATACAAATGAAAGAGAAATGCAAATATATCTTTTGTATTTTTTTAATTTTTCTATTTCTTTATTTTGTATACCCCAAACGATAATAAAAAAGAATGTTTGCCGGATGCTAAAGAATTATTATATGAAGAAATATTATATGAAACAGATTGCATTTTACATTTTGAAAAGTATAATAAAGTATTTTAATAGAAATAAAAAGCTCATAAACAAATTATCTGTTATTTTTAATTTTATTTTATACAGTTAATATTATATAATTATTAGTATTTCACAAAAATTAAAAAAATAAAAATTTTTAGCTTAAATTAATTTATTTATAAATGTAAAAAAGGATTAACTCGTGGTAAATTCGATAATATTTATATAAATAACATACGTAGAAAATGTATAGTGTAATGAATTGACCTGAACAATTAGCATATACAAAAAATTCATAATCTCATAAGCTAAGATAGACTATAACAACGATAAAGTATATAAAGTTCAGCGGTAATAGTATGTACTTCAAGGAAAATTCATATTTTTAAATGGATTTATAAAAAAGGAATATCATAACTACAATAGAAAATAGCATTTTAGATAGAATTTTTAATGATTGATTTCATATACAAATTTTTACAGCAAATCCTATGACTAAAACGAGTGTATAGTTTAATCAAATTTTGAATGAAATAAAATATATTTCGATTATCTAATGGTCAATAATACAGAATAATATTGATAAAAATGTATGTAATATTCTAAGGGTTGTAGTTAATGCAAATATATAAAATACTAAAAACAAAGTCAATTTAAATAAAACTTTTTAATATTTTAATATATCATTACATTTTTTAATATACATATATATAAATCTTATAAATTTGAAGTCGTATAACAATTTTTTAGTACTTGTATTATTCTCATAAATATCATTAGCTTTAATTCTTCTAAGATTTTAAAAATATGTATGAAAATGGTAACAATTTTTTATTTTATTTCTCAGTATATGAATTGTTTCACTCTATAAAAAAAAGCCTGAGATCAGTTAATTCGACAGAATCTGGTAGATAAGAAACACTTACGTTGTGATGTTGGAACAGCAAATCCGTCATTTTAATAATACTAGTTTCAGACATTTAAGATAGTACCTTTTCATACATTTAGATGGTACCTTTATGGTACCTTTACTTTTTTAATAAAAAGTAACAAAGGAAAAAATAGCTACATTATTGTAATTATATTTATGCATTCAGTTTCTATCCAATTTATTTAGTTTACTCTGTATAATAATTTAAAATACTAAAATTATAATTTAGCTTATTGATTAAAATGTAAAATAAGCGTTATTAAAAAAAAAGTTTTTTATTATTTGTAGTAAATTACAATATATATGTATTTAATACTGTTTGAAGTATTGTGATATTAATAAATAAGAATAATAAATGGTATAATTTATATTTATGTCTATAAAATAATTTAATATTTATAAAGTTCATTTCTTGTGGATAAAGCATTTTTACGAAATTAATATCTTTGCTGTTAATTAAAAAGTATATATAATTCATTCATTTTTATAAAAAACAACTATAACTTGTATTAATAAAACAAAAAATTATTATTGTATACAAAATAATTCATATATAAATGTCAATCATTCATATGTTATTATATGAAAATATATTATGAAAATGAATTAGGTATTTAGCAATATATTTATTTGAATAAAATTATTAAACTATCACGTTATTAAATTAAATTATAAAATTATCACAAAACTATAAGTTAAATTATAAAATTAAAACAAATATAAAAATGCTAAAAATACTGAATTACTTAAATATTTTTATAAAATTACATCTTGATATTGTAATTTTAAATTATAATTCATACTGCCTTGCATTTATATATGTATGTAGATAAATTAATATAAGTAGCGTACTAATTAAATTTGCAATAAATGTAAATTATTCTTTTATAAGTTTCAAAAATTAGTTTTTGATATTTACAAACACCATAATTAATTTTTAAACAAACTACAATTTTAAATAGTACTAATGAAACATAAATTTTTAACTATTATTTAAAATTAGTACATAATTATAATATCGAATATTGTTTGACAATATTTAATATTAAGTATCTTTCTAACTTTGTGATTATAATTATTAATTAATTTTAGTCAGTTAATATCATTACTATTTATTCTTCTATGATATAATAGAATTCATAGTCTCAGTAATACAAATTGAATGAGTTATAATGATAATTATTTTAAATATTTTATTATATTTAAAAAAATAGAATACTAATTTATAATATTGAATTTATTATATTGAGCACAGTTGCAATTTATGATTGTATTAATAAACAGATATATCTTATCAGTTGAAATTTTTATAACAGGTACATTAGCGTATATAAATATTAAATTTTTTTCATTAATTTTGTTATACGAAAACTGTAGAAAATTTACAACTTGTGAAACATTCTAAATTGGTATGGCTATTGTCCCTCCATCCAACTCAAAAATGAATCAAGAAAAACTAACTAAACCATTAAAATGTTCGAATGACCTTTGCCAGTATCGAACGATGTATCGCATCACTCAACGAGGTACCATTTAAACAAGCTATCTAGTCATTATTGGATAATTTTTTAAACTTAATATTAGTGATTTTAAAGAAAAGTTAATGAAATGTTCAGAGGACGCGGAAATTGGGAGGATGAGTTGCCAAGTATCGGATTTGGTTAAGAACGTAAGTTTTCATCGTCACAAAAATCCGATGAATTCTATTATGTACAACTAACTTCTTAGAGATCATAGAATAGAAGAAAAAAGCCTAGTTTTTGAGATGAGTCGACATTCAAGAAAACATAAAATAAGTTGAGATATCAATTTATAATATATTATTATAATCTAAAATATATATTATGATATAAAAATATAAAGATAAAATAAATTTCTCTCTCGTACATATTTGCTTCCTCTTTCTCTTTAATCATTTTGTTAAAAAATTACGTATTAAAATAAACTTTACATGAGGCCATTATTCTATAGGAAAAGTATGCTCACGGTGTAACTTTGTCAGGTAACTGTAAAAGAAAGAGTATTAAGTAATAAAAAACACGCGGTTACTGTGATGCTGCTTTTCGTTTCTCTGGGTTGAAAAAGACTTCTCGAAAAGTTGTATAGAGGTAAAAATTAGTTTTTTTATTTTATTAACTTTATTACTATATGGGTGGTGAAAAGAAACGTTAAAATATCAAATGCTGTAAAGGAAAGTGCTTAAATTTTCGATAATTGCAATGTTCACCAAATCGCTACATATTAATGTTGACATTATAAGGAAAATATTAATTTTTATGTAGGTTACATCTTCCTTTGAGTTAACATAATTATTAGACATTTATTAGGTAATTTAATAATCTAATCTAGGAATAAACAATCAATATTAATATGAGAACTGTATTTAATATATAAATCATATGATAATATATAATTTTACTCGAAAATAATCAAAAATTTAATTTTTTGTAATATTGTAAGTGTTATTAATTATTTACAATTATTTTATGTATTAGATAATATTAAAGTTTATTCACATTTTTTTAAGTTTCAGGCACTTTCCTCGATCAAACTATAAGCAGAATAAAAATTTGTGTTATAATAATTAATAATCACTATTAATTATCAATTTTTAAAAGTGTACTATATTTATAACTACATACATTAAAAAGAAAATTGTATCATTAAAGATAATAAATTTTAAGATAATTATGTTAAAATTAACTTTATACATATTTCGCATTTTAGCACGTGATGCGAATTGACTTTTTTTAACTTTTAACGTGTAAAAAACAACTTGAAAGTATTACTGTTTTCTTTACAATACCAAAATATTTGAGGATTGAAAAATAGTGATAGTATTAATAATACAAAAGAAATAAAAAACGTTAATTGCGAAATTGAATAATATAATCGTTCAGTGTAAGTACTAAAAATTAAGAAATTAAAAAATTGTACAATAATTAAATTTAAAATGTTTTATTTTTATTTACGTATATACAAAAATTAATGAAATTCGTTTTAATTTGAATTCAGTGTATAGACAAGTCATATGTTATCTGATTGTTTCATTAATCGGAAAAAATCATAGTATATATATATATATATATATATATATATATATTAAATAAATGAAAAGAAATAGTTAATTATTGTATATTCAGGCCTTTAAATAATTATTGTACAAATTAATTTTGTGCAAGAATAGTGCTAATATAATGTACATACTTTTAAAGAGTAAAAAGTGCCAAAATATTAATAAAAAATCTACAATTTATCTACAATTTAATTTGAATAGATTATGTAAATGATACTTTTAATTAATAGGTCATATTAAACTTTTTAAATGTGAAACTTTTATAATTATATTTATTTATAAACAAATTTCATAAAAATCTATACATATATATATATATATGTGTGTGTGTGTGTGTGTGTGTGTGCGTGCGCGCGCGTGTGTGTGTATACGTGCGTATATATATGCGTGTACGGATGTGTGTATATGCACTCATGTGCATGTATGACTATGTGTATGAGCGTATGCATATGTGGGTATGGATAGAATTAAAAATATAGTAATATGATAATATGATTGTTTCACGATTTAATTACTCTATTGCATTTACATTTTACAATGAAATTAAAAAAAATATAATAAATTGAATTAAATTATTCCGCAAACTTTGTAATGCTATGTAAATAATGTGATGTGAATATATTTGTATGAAAATCAGTTATTATGCTTGAACAATATTAAAAGATAAATAAATAGTAAAAGAACTATTAAAATATCACTTTGTGCTTTTAAACTCTCGATTCGCTATATATGATGTCATAGTGAATGTTGCTATATTAAAATACAATTAATATGAAAACAACAAAGGACATTAAAAATCTTATTTTATCTGTTAAAATAAATAAAAACAATCTACAATAATATATATTTATGCAAAATTTTATTTTATACGAACTATAAAATGGATGTATTATCAATTTAAAAAATCTTTTGTTTTATTACATATTCTTTTATTGTTTTCAATATATAGTATATATATATATATATATAATAAAATAAAATATATAATAAAAATGTAACTTATTATTTAATTCAATAACTGATCATTTAAGTAGTGAATTGTAATGATTCTGTATAATTAACAATGTTTTTAATGTATATATTTATTAAATATCTAAACATTTTATGAATATTATTTAAAGTAAAAAATATTCATTTGCGTTGATAGTCACTAATATTTTGCAGAGAAAATATTTAATAAAGATACCTTTATTTTCATCAAGCTATTGAATTAAAATATTTTTGCGCCACAGATGAATTTTAAAATTATTATTAAATATAATTTTCCTAAGAATCGTATTATATAACATGGGAAGTTTTTACCACTACTGTTTAAACATGGAATGAATATAAATCTGACCATTACATATTCTTTACAGTATTATTTAGATTTTTTGTAAAGTTTTAAATTTTGTATATTTTATAATATTCTGAATTTTATTTAACGTTAAATGATTTTAAAATAATTAAACTGCTACAATATGAGAAAATTCAAAATAAGTTCAGTTCAGTATTTATTAATATATTCATAATTACATACATAATCTTCAAATAATCGACTTCGAAATATTTAATTTTATGAAAACATTTTAAATGAATTTTTATATAATACGAGGTAAGACTTTTCTTTTTAATTCCTCTCAGAAAGTATCAATTAAATTTCTGGATCCCAATTTTTCAAGAATTCATGAAATATTTAATAATTTTGTATTGGCTTACATAAATTAAATACGAAATTATATAAAATAGTTCTACAAAATTATATATAAAAGTTATGATTATAATCTTTGGCAATTAGAAGAATCATAATATGTATATATAGCTTTCAGAAGCTGTAAGTATGAATAAAAAAGGTACTGCTTAATATTATAAATAATAAATTGCAGTGTTTAAATTTAAAAATATTATTATTTCAGTAAAAATATTATTTTATAATATTTAAAGTATTTTACACTCAAAAATGTTTATTATCATATTCTATTTTATTTACGTTAATAGTCAAGATTTGGTAAATAAATATAATTTAATTATAAGGTACTGGCATTTTTTAAAACTTCTTTTTATTCATAATAAAATTTTATTTATTCATAATATATTTATATTTTAAATATTTAAATTTCCTTGCACAGCAATATTGTAATTTGTATAATAAAAAAAAGTCTTTTAATTTTTCTTTAAAAAAAATTTATAGTAATTTTATTATCAATAAAATTTCTTAACGATAAAATTTCTTATGATATGAATAATGCTAATAAAATGATGTAAGGAGATATATCAAATACAAAACAAGTAATACATTATAACCTAATGATGTAACTAGAATATAAAACTGTAATTTTTAATGTATTGAAAAACTTATTCAATGCATAAATATTTTAGAAGTATCAATGTAATAATAAGTTTTTGTTTTATAAAGTTTTAAATTAACTTTTGCTAATATTATAGTTTATGAAATAATTTTCATTTATTAGTATTTGAAAATATATCAGAACAATCGGTATTTATCGAAAACGATACCTATCCAAAAACAATATAAAACCTTAACAGCAATACAATACATAAAATGTATTTTAATAAATTTACATATGGTATTTTACAGAAAATTCACATATATTTACAGATATATTTTTTCGTCCTTTATAGAGGAAAGAACAACAATTTAAACCACATAAGATATCACATTGTTCTCACTGCAAATTTATAATGTCAAGCATTTTAATTTAAATAGTTCTATAGTACTCTTGATGAATGTAAGTATTGAATTATTTCTTGTCATCCAAGAGTGATTGAATAAGGAGTCGGTACAAAGCATGGCGGTAATGACAATATAAAAGAGAATTTAAGATTTCATATAAATGATGTTTTCGTCATAATGGCTGTTCAACTCGCACTGTAACATAGCCCTATCCTTTTTCTTCTAACCCCCCTCACTTATCAGTTACCATGGATTTTAGATATAATTCAAAGTGATTACAATTTTTGCTGAAGTACAATTAAAACTAAAATGGAATTTTGTTTAAACAGAAAATGTACTTCAATATTTCAGTAATACAACGGAAACTCCATTTATTTATCAGCTAAAATTATCAGTAAGTATAATTTTAAATTACTTATATTGTTTTACATGTTTTTCATTTTTCAAATAATTGCAGAAATTTTGTAATTTAAATTATAATTCAAAACTACAAATAAAAAATTAGTAAATAAAATTTGTATGTGATTGACAATTATATTAGGCTGGTTTACAATTTTTATAATGATAAAAAATTACTTATTACAACATGTAAAAATACAAATGTTTAAAATTCAGTACATTCTAATAAAAGTAATAGCAAATATAACTTATTTGTTTCTTTTATTTTCGTTTCTTCTACAGATCTTTCTTACTCAAATTATTTACACACTCATACATTGGAATTATTTACATATCATTTACGTATTTACATTGAAAGATTTTTACACTTTAATTATCTATTCAGCCTATAATCATGCCATGTATTCCCAATATATACTTACTTACAGAACTTGATACCTTAGTAAACGATGTTTTACATATTTTTGTGAGAATATATGTTTGATAATGATGTTAGATTAAAAAAATTTATAATTATAATTTTTTGATCATTTTTTAATAATGTATAATAATAATAAAAATATTAAATTTTTTTCAGCATTTCCAAACACATCTAACTTACTCGGCTTATAAAATATGAGTTTATGCTCCTTTCATTTTTATCGAATACCATATTCATCTTTATGCACTACTATTACAAACAATATGCAATAGGCTAAGTGTAAATATAAGCAAATTAATTTTTTTTCATTACAATGTTCTTATATTATTCGTTTTTTAACGTGTACAGAAATAAAGACAGAGAAATATGGAGAGAGAGAGAGAGAGAGAGAGAGAGAGAGAGTCATCAAAAAATCAGTTAAGAACTCAAGACTAAGTATTTGTCGTTATGAATAATGTTATTAGAAAATCTTTTGAACAGAAAATTATCACACATTTATAAGCATGCGTAACAAATTCTTTGATCAACGTTTTAATAATTTCAAAGTTTTTTTTTAATAATTTTGGTAGATATATCAAAGAAATAAAATAATTCTTTTTCTTAAATGAAGATAATGAAAAATTGCAACTTTTTGTGGATAGTTAAATTTAATTTTTAATGTATATTTTAATAATACATTCCTCATAAATAGTTAGCTTTGAATTTGGATTCGACTAAGTACCTATCTGAATTGTAAATTTAATTTTAATTTTAGTAAATATAATTATTCCTTGTAATTTTATTAATGTACAATCTAATGTTGATAAAATATAAAATTATAATTGAGATATATCATGATTTGAACTTAGAAAAGGCTAAAACGCGATTCAATTGGCAAATTATACAAAATTCAAACATTTGTGCTAAAAAAATTCTTATTCGTGTTTACAAATAATTGGAGAAATAAAAATTGCTTATGAATTAGGAAATAATATGAAACATACCGATTCTGTTTTTAATAATTATTACCTATTGATTAATTTTTTTAATAAATGTATTTAAATATTCTTTAATAAATTCTTTAATAAAGCAATGAATAATTAATTTTATAGTACATAAACTTATATCCAACTTCTATTTATACATATTTAAAAAACACTCAATTATAAAAGTATATAGTAAAAATTATATTATTACAATAATTTTTTAAAATAATTTTATTTATTCATAATTTCAACTATTACTTCCAAATAATAAATAAAGATACATATTTAAAAATAATATATTTCGAAGTTATAAACAAACATGTTTATAATTACAAAACATTTTTATGTCAATACTTTAATTGTATTAAATATAGTAAAATAATACAAAGATTATGAATGTACATACAATTAAATAAAAATAAGATTATATAAAAATATCTCAATTTTATATTTTTTTTATACAATTTTTCTAGCAACATAAAGAAAATTAATTAAATTAACATTATTTAATAAAAATATATTATACAATATTGTGTTAATTAACGATTATTTTAAAGAATTTATAACTCTCCTAGAATAATTATAATATAATATAAATAACTGAATATATTGTAATTGATTATATCAAATATTTTCTCTAAAAAAAATCTATGGAATGAACTATAGATAGAGCATGTTAATTTGAAATTTTGCTTGAAAATTTGAATAGAATATTCTTAAAATATTGAGTTAATATTTTTATCAAAACTAAGTTTTAATAAATATTAAATTTCACATAAACAGTAGTATTATTATGTGATCTATAAACGCGAATAAGCTATAAAATTGAAGAATGTTTACATATATACAATAATGTAATTCAATATATATATTTACATATTTTTAATATATTACGAAGTATATATAACTGATATAATAGTTAACAATAACTGATATAATAATTAACAATAACTCAGATAATTTAATTTTAGAGATTAAAATTTGTTTAATCTAGGAATGTGTAAAATTATTTATTTTAAAAATATTAAATACAATAAATCTGTATCTATTGTAAAATACCAAACCATTTTAGAAATATATTCTAAATATTTACAAATTTTGTAAATTATTATCAAATATAAGAAAATTTAATCTAAATTATATGTTTCACTGTAAGAAATTATTTAAAAAAATATCTTTAATTCATTTAGTTTGTTACTTTAATGATTCAGTAATTTATACTAGATACTAAGTTGATAACTATAAACTTTTAATCTATAATTGTCTCTGTACTCTGCACATCATATTCTGGTTGATTTACGAATATTTATTCGTATGGTTGATTTACGTTTGTTTAGTTTTAGTAGAAATTAGTAGTGCAAGAATTTGTTAAAAGATATTTAAATTTGTTATAATTTATCTACAATTTATCTCTATAATTATCTTACGTCGTATATTTAAATTTAATATAGATTGAAATATGTATTATTTTAAATTGTATTCTTAAAAACAAGCTTATTTGAATTACATATAAAACAAAATTTATAAAACATAATTTTATAGATACTGATGTTTTACTAAAAGCAATAAAACATTGGACATTTATAACGATCAATAATAAATCTTTTATTCTTCAAAATATTTTACCAAGTTGAAATAATTTTCATGATTTAATGCAATACTTTATACATAATAAAACATACACAAAAATATGCATTTTATTAAAACACACGTAATAGTAAACCAGGTTTTGAGTCAGTTAGTTTTAAATTAATTTTAAGCTCAAATCTAATTTTATCGAAAAGATCTTATCATTCGATTTTTAGGACAATTATAAATATGAAATTTACTTAATGTTTTTAATAAAATTAAATATAAATATACCTTATTACAATAAATTTATTTATTCTCAAAATTTGAAAAATTCATAAATAATAATTATTGTTTTGAATATTAAATATAAAGATTTATTAAAAAAAAAATTATAGGAATATTTAAAAAATTGCTTGAATATAATTTAGATTGCAATTAGATTTAGTGGGCGACTATGAATATTTCTTAATAAAATAATTATGAAATGTATTTTAAACCCTTTAAATATTGGAAAACATGTTTATCTATGTTCATATATATTTTATTCATTAAATTAAATCTGCACGTAATTATAAATGCATAAATGCAAAATTTTCAATGAATTATCTTATATAAGGCTGGCTTAAACGTATAAAGATCACAAGATTTCAAAGATATTAAAGAACTGTAATTTAGTTTGAACATCTTGTAGTTCGGGTATCCTAGTCTCCTTTTTGGTGTTCTGTGAATCATTCAGTTGTTTCTATTTCCATATGCTCGCAATGCAAATGAAGGAGAAGCTTGGTATATGTGGATGTCACACTTTATCAAAGGGAATTTTAAACTTGTTCGTGCATTGCACGTCCAGGGTACACGACGGGTATGGCCTTTCATATACATGAAACGATGTTCCACATACGACTTTATACGCAACAGCGTCATTAAAGTGACATAACAGGCGACCGTTTTGATTCTGTTTATTAGACTACTTTCTTCCTCTTGAGCTAGTCCAAATATACATGTTTAAATAATGCATCATTTCTGTACTTTTTGCTCATGCGTATTTGAATGTAATATTAACTTTTTATAAATGTACAATCTATGTTAGATTATTGTTCACAATTAATTCGAAATTTAGTACTTTATAGTAGAGCCAAAAATTTTGCAAAATAAATTAGTATTTATGATCTTAAGAAAAAATTCAAAATTAATATATTGAATGTTATCAAATGAAAATAAAAATGTTTACTTTTAAAAACTTTTTTAGTCTTTGAAATTTGAAATATCCTTTATTATTTATATAAAAACTATTTATTTATATAAATATTATAGTAATATTAAAAATATGTTTGTATACTACTGTATAAATATATATATATATATATATATATATATATATATTGCATATATACTGACAAAATTTTTAATTTCTCAAATATCTATGGGTGAAATTATTATTTTTTTTGGTTATTTATTTATCACAATTAGCTAATAAAATTGCAGAAACTATCTATTTATTATTAAATTAAAATTGAATTATTTTGAATTATTCATGATTGCCGAAAATTCTATTGAATATTTTAAATAAATTTATTCTATAATTATTGAAAATATTCTGTAGATTTTTAGTGTTCATATAAAGTGTTATATTATTTTCTATTGTATATCTAATGACATTGGAGCGTAGAGACTCCTGTTACAAAACTACACGAAATATCAAAATTACCTAATCTGCGAGTCAAAAAGCTTCATGATCATAAAAATCATAATTGTGACATTTATTCTAAATTCATGTTAAATTTATTTGTGTACTCAACGTGAAGTATATTTTCTTACACCTCATTATTCGTATCTAACAAAAATACGGATCGATTTGTTTCCTTCTTTGCTACATCATATTTATGTTACGATTATTATTTGATGTTATATATATAATTTTACTCGAAATATTATTCCTTACTTGTATCTAAGAAGTACCTATAGCAGATATATGATTTTTCAAAGAGAACGGACTTTTAAACCATTAACTGTTTATAAATAAGCATACTTCACATAAATAACTATTCTTAATAAATGCATTATTAATAGAGGTACCATACAAAATAATGGATTCGTATTAAGACATTATAATTATTCTACAAAAAATAACACAAATTCTATAATTAAAATAAATTAAATAAATAATATGTCTATAATGTATATTTGAGAATAAGAGACTCCGTTTAGTAAGGCAATAAAATATCTGACAAGTAATATCATGAAAATTGTATTTAAGACTTCAAAACTTTCCTGCTCATAATTATTTGTACTAGTGTCATAAAACATCTGGAAAACTCTAGTGGAACGTGCTCATGCTCTCAGTGCAGTAGAACCTAAGGGTTTACTGCCGGGAGAACCCCAAAGTAGATTCAGAACGAATATCAGATATGCGTAAAGCATTGAGTACAAAACATTTACTTGATTCACTGCAACCCAAAACCCGTACGTGTGCACTCGGCCTTTAAGACAATGCTTGCATTGTTCTTGGCTATGCCACATCTGGTCTATCCTATTGGAAAATTGACCACGCCTAAGCGGAACCTTCTTCTAGCCAAGTTCCAGAGAGGGATGAGCCAACCAAAGAGAGGTGACCAATGGAAAAGGCTCGCCACCTTTCGACACTTTCCCGATTAGCAAATTCGGAACTGAGCCCGGAAGGAAGTGGAAATGAAGGCGTGCATAATCTATTGTACGACCCAAGGTCAACCTCTGATTGGTTAATTAATAAAGGTAGAAGGGATCCCAAGTGGAGCGGGATCAGTGAACCATTTAAGAAGGGACTACGTAATGTACCTTCACTTACTCTTTCCAAATACTTCTTACAGTATAAGGATAAGTTACCACTTACTCCTTCCAATACTTCTCACAGTTGAAGGATAAGTCAGATCTACTCTCACGGAGGAGGACCGGAGAGATGAGTCGTTTAGCTAGCTGAGTTTTAATAATAAGTTCTTTCCACTATTGTGAATTAGTGTACAGTTGAATTGATCTCATCAAGACTGGATTGCATAGGACCAGACCACTTGTAACCTCACTTGGAGACAAAGAAAGAACTGAAGAGTTGCAACATTGCAAGGGAACGTCATAACAAGCCACCGAAGAGAGACTGGAAAATCACGATACACTGCAAGTAAGTCCTCATAGCTAGTACTCATTCTTGATTTCTCGGCTTATGTAGAAGACGGACGGAT
>NW_011948459.1:49382-68362 GCF_000503995.2 Ceratosolen solmsi marchali
GCATAACCTCCATTTAGGCTCTCTTACGACCGATATTTAGAGGCAACTGCACACGTGTTAAGATAAACACAATAGCATTCGAGTGTTCGATCAAAGCATTACACACAACATCTGGTGGGTTTTTTTGTTCTAAGTTAATTATTGCACGTTTGACTGATGAGTCAAATTGTGGGATTATTTTCCGAACATTTAGTCATTCGAGCCGGATTAGTGAAGGTTGGTGTATTGTTTGGTATTGATACAATTAAAAGAACGATTTATCATAATAATCAGAAAATCAAGTAATATTATATTGGCATTCTCACACAAAGTAAGGGTGCTGAAATATAAGGACATCTTAAACCATCCATATTATCCAAGAATCAATTATATACATCACTGTAAGTACTAACTAATAATTCTCTAACATTAATTAGCAAAAAGAATTGAAAAATGTCAAACTCAGAGAAGAAACAAGCAAGGGAAAGCAGTGATGAATGGCAGCATCAATTGCGAGTGGAGCAAGAGTCACTGGTAGTGCTACCAAGGAAAGACTTTCCAACGAACATATGTTCAATGCATCAGGACAGTTTAATCGGATAGCAACTATCAAAACATTGATAGAAAGTCTTCCCACATCTCACTTAGAGGCAGACATTGATGAAATAATATGCATAAAGGAAGCCATTGATGAAATTCATAAAATGTTCAATGAGGAACATCAGTACATTGAATCAACTTGGCCATCGATATTTATCACTCATGATTATTTCACACAAAATGTACAAGAAAAGGGAAGCAATGATGATATGGCAGCATCAATTGCGAGTGGACCAAAAATCACACTGTAGTGCTGCCGAAGAAAGACTGTCCAACGAACATGCTCTTGTTGCAGCAGGACAAGTCAATAGGATAGTCGCAAACAATGCAGAAGGGGTGACAGTCCCCAGCAAGCTGCCCACCTAAACATGCAAAAACTCCTTACTACCGCCACATCAAAACCCAGAACCACCCGCGAGCTAATCAAGATGGTGAATAACATGGATAATGTTATTAAGAGTTTAAGGGCATCTAATATTGATGATGCATGGGAGTGTATACGAGTTCATCTATTCATTCGACAACTGGATCATCAAACAAGGAATTAGTTAAAATTACTCGTTAGTGCCAGATTCTACCCAACGTTTACTGAGATAACAAATTCATTATAAGCCTCAGATATATTATCGACAAATCTTGAAGAATCCAAGGAGTAAACCTCAAATTTCAGTTACAACAACATGATTGAAAGATCTCAAGAACATCTTGTCTAGTGACACCTCCTATACAAGAAACCATTGAAGAAATCGCATCTTTACATTAGATCAAGAAAATTCTACAACACTCATAATAAGTTGTATCATAAAAATATAATTAATCAAAAACGAGCATTAACCAAAACTTGTGTTCACTGTCAAAAGGAATTATCTGCTGATAACTTGCAACAATCAAGAAGTCGCTAATCACAGATAAAAGGGCATTCATAAGCAATCAAGACTGTGTCACCAAAAATGTAAACAAGGTAGCCATTGTACCATCTGTAAGAGCAAACTAAGTAGCAACAGACGTCACAAACAACAATACAAATTATTGCATAAGAATCGACCGAAAACTTCAGAAGCTAAGAGAGACTTCGTCCCTAATGACTAAAGGGAGCAACAAGCAATTTATTGAAATAGTTCAAAGAGTGTAGATAGCATAACGAGAAACAACACTGCCACACCACGCTAGTCTTAAGGTATGGTTAATCACATCAGCATTCTCAAGGCCACACATTCGACACAGAAGTGTCAGTATCATTAAAAAGGATCAAAAGGATATATGCTAAAAGCTTAATATTATCTTGCATCACGCATACGTTTTACTTCTTTTAGTGTGTTTCATAAATATCAGATAATTTTGTATATCATAAATAAAGTTCATAAAATCGATGATGACTTGGATTAACTCGCAACAACGAAGTCTTCACGTATGCAAGTGAGGCAGTGGCTTTCCATGAACAACGTTTTTAAATTAATTCTTTCGATATTCAAGTTCTTAAAATTCGCAAAATCAACAGATTTTGCAAAATCTGTACAAATACAAAATTTTCCATTATAATAAATAATATTAATTATAGATAACTATTTAAATATACATACTTATATAAGTATTAATAAAATTTAATATATTTTTAAAAAAGAAAATTGATGGATTTAGATCATATTTTTATAAAAATTAATTATTTTTTTGTTTGGTAGACATAAAATTCACATGAACAAAACCATATTCTGTAGTAGATAAAAAACTTAATGTTAATTTAATACTAAATGACGAACCTGGATCTATAAATTGTAATTCAACAGATCATATAATATTTTAGAATTAAGTAAAAAATCTTATTGATTAAATAAAAATTTTAATTGATAAATTGGTAGATGTATAAAAATATGATAGTTGGTGTTCTTGGTTTTGCGTCAATAAATGATCGCTATTTCCAATTGAAATAAATAAAACTATATAGATTATAGATTTATTTTCTAATTTCTCAAATTTTTAACATTCTATATTCTCGTTTACTCTTTTTTATCGATTTGTAATATAATTGATTCAAAAAATTACAATATGGAAAAGTTAAATCAACAGTATAAATTAATCCACTTTAAATTAGTATAAATTTTTATTGTAATCAAAATAGTAAATAAACTGAATGTAATTAGAAATAAAACATCACTTTTTTATTATATACATTAATTATCAAAAGTAATAAAGTAATTAACTTAATAACGCATGAATGAAAAATTAGATAGAATTTTGAAATATAAAGAAAAGACAAAAATCAATTTATAATTTGTTAA
Source organism: Ceratosolen solmsi marchali (assembly GCF_000503995.2). Taxonomy (NCBI): domain Eukaryota; kingdom Metazoa; phylum Arthropoda; class Insecta; order Hymenoptera; family Agaonidae; genus Ceratosolen; species Ceratosolen solmsi. The sequence continues at coordinate 52,238 of NW_011948459.1, forward strand.
TCTATTTGCTCTTTCTTTCAAATATTTGACTAATAATAGATTGTACATTTATTTTGTGAAAAACTTTTTAATTTTGTTTTTTACAAATAAAATTATAAATTATAACGAAAGTTTTTTATAAAACCGTTTTAGCAAACATGACCAGAGTGAAATTTATTATAAAAAAATCTATCGATATAAATTAAAAGACGAAAACAAAGAAATTCTCTAAATCGTTATATTATCAGTAATTTAAAGTATAAAAATGTAATTTAAAATGCATAAAATTTTATAAAGTATTTATAATTCCAAAAAGAAAAACTCATACAATTAATATTTTTGTAATAGTAAACCAAATTATATGTTTACGATAGTTTTTTAAAATAATTAATTTTTTATGGAAATATACTCATTTATTGACCAAATTTTAAAGTGATGACTTGGTAAAGCCTTAGTTTAAAAAAAATACATAAATTTTAACCATTAAAATAATCCGACTATATTTTCTAGCCTGTTTATTAACTATTTAATATTACACCAATTTAACAAATAAATAAAATTTAAAAATATATGTAATTATATTGTTAAATATTTACCAAATATATTTAAAAGTGTAAAATGTATTTTATTGCACTAATTTTTGAGGAAATAATATATATTAGTATATATTAAAAAAAATTTGTTCTTATCAAATAAGAAATCAAAATATTTATTAAAAATACCGAATGAATTACCTTATTTAATTACATGGTTATGGTCACAAAACAGTAATTATATAATTATTATATAACTAATAAAAGTAATTTTATATGCATTTATTATTAATAACATTTTTACTGTATAACGATGTTTACACATTGCACAAAGTCTAAGATATATCTTATAAGAAATCTGCAAATTTCTTGATTTTCCAATGTATAAATTTTAGCATAAATAATTTTAATTCATAGCTTCATGCTAATATCCAGATTGATATACAATTAAAAAAAGAGGATAAGAGAGATATTGGTCCATATACATCGCCCATTCGAGTAGTGTATTTATCAATGGTTAATGTGCAATCTACTTATGATTAAATACTTATGAATTCGTATACTTATTGAACGTTTCTTTGACACGTATCTGTAGTAATCATGAATTCATACAAATTACTAATTCAACATTGGCCTATGCAGTTTACTATCGAACAGCAACTCTTCACGTACTTGCGCATATGCTATGGGTTAGTTTGGACGTTTATGCGATGTTTTATACAATTCTACACATTCAATAGTAAAGCTGCTTTCTATACTTTTGAGAATGTCATAATGAATTTAGAAAGCAAGCTTTACACGTGCGAATCTGTTAATAGATTGAAGCAAGCGCACGACAAAATTTATCATATAGAGAAAAGGACAAATTATCAAAACCCTGGATGAACTTTACAAATTTAATATAATAAGTTATGCTTAGATTAATGTGCTTACATTGGTTTAAAAATGTTTTGTATTAATTCCATACATCATCTAAAATTCATTTTGTTATGCCTCTAATAGTTTTATAAACTATTATATAGTTTCTTAATTTACTTTACATTAATTGTAAAATCAAAAAATATGATTTTAAAGGAAACGTGTTTCTATAACTTTTATAAATATAACCTGTATGAATATAATATTTCGTTGATATTGTAATTAAAATATGTAATTAAAATTCGAAATAAATAGTGACCATAAAATTCTCAAAACCATTCCCGAAATCTTACATCATTTTATTAAAAACTTACTTTTCAATAAACAGTAAATAGATTTTTCTAAAAATTATAATTAAATATAAAGTTTATCTATTTGAACGTCAAAATAACTGTAAATAATTATTAAATCGTATTCTATTTTGTATATATAATATTTTCAAAATATGAATTTTTTAATATACTTTTAAAACAATTAACAATAATACATTTACTATATATTATTTTGTGTTTTATATTAATATCTTTAGAGTTTTTTTTTAAAGCATAATAAAACATTAATAAAACTGAATTCTGATTAGCTATTTTCAACTTTTTTTTAGAAATCATCATATGTTCCAAATAAGGCTCGATAAATAACATAAAATATGAAACTTTCCTATTCTTTAAATAATATTAAATAAATTATAAATTATAACACTTTGATTTAAGTAATTTCATTCATACATTTTTAATTTAAACACTGAAATAGAAATCATTTTTTGAATAAATTGAAATTGTAAGTATTTTACATGTATTAAATCCTAAATATTTTACAAAATATAACATTTAAAATTAAAATAATATATAATATCAAAATGAATAAATAATAAAACTAATTTTATTATATTTATTAATTATACATATATCTTATAGTGAACTATATCTTAGAATTTTAATGCTTTTTTTTTTACTGGAAAATAACTATTAAATTAAAAGTTCATCTTTTATTTTATATTTCCTGTCTAATATTACTATATAAATTCGGTTCTAAATTTATTAATAAACGTAACAGATTGATATTTCAAATAATTTAAATAAAATTTATTAATATAGAAATTTCAAAAATACATTATTATTTTTGATAATTAATAAACATATATTTTATTGAAGCCTTACATTCGATTAGATACATAAGATTTGAATTACTTATGTTTCCACTGATTATGCAGCTAATTAATATTAAAATAACAATTACTTTTATGAAATTATAGTTTATCTATGTACTGAATTTCTTTAAATGTTAAATTTATATGCTATATTTCTTAATGAAATAAAATATTTTTATTAAATTATTATTTATGTTTTTATAAATAATTAAACATTCTTTAATTATAACATTGAAATAGTACATTATAAGTAAAATTTTTTAAAGCAGATTAATAATTAATTTTAATAAATGCAATGGACTAAAAAAATTCAAATTATATAAAATATATAAAAACATAAACACTTTAGTTTTATAATTCTTTTATTTACTTCCATAACATAATAAAAATAACAAATTTAAGAAATATAAAAGCCACAAATAGTTAAGTCAGTTATATTTTTTAATTAATTTTTTTAATTAAGAAATTAAAATACAGAAAATCTACTGATTGTACATAAAAATTATATATATAGAAGTAAAACTTTTTGAATAATTATAAATAATTAATTTAATTAAAAAAAATAATAAATATCTTAGTGTAATGATAAAACTGGACATTCAATTATTAAAATAATAAAAATGTTGAAAATCATAAAAAATAAAATTTAAAATAATAAAAATTGTTAAGTAGGTTTCTCTATTCAAGATATATTATTATATGTCATTGAGAAAATTTTATAATTTTATTTGAAATTATTAATTTACGATTATGAATCTGTTAAATATTTACATTAAATTTTTAACAAATTCTTGGTTTTTCATAGACTCTTTTGATATAAATTCAATTTACATAAATATTTATCAAATTTCTTTTATTTTTCATAAATTCTGCAATACAAACTGTATTTTTTCATTGAGAATAATTTACAAACAATTGTATGAATTAAAATAAAATGACATAAATTATTACAAAATTTTTTAAATTATCCAATAATAAAGTTTCTACGAAATTTTAAATAAGATTGCAATTATGTAGGTTATATGTTATTTATAATTCCAGCCAATGGTCCGAATACCAAGGTGGTTGGATTAGACCGTATCACCGGTTTATTGGCGGAGAGGGCGGGGATGAGTGAGAGTTTAATGCATTGATTCAGAGTAAACACAATTGGTTTTAGTGACTTTTATTTAAGGTTATATTACATTGGTAATTGTTACCTGTTGTTGTAAGAATTGATGAGCTCGTCGTGATTCTAACAGTTGGCAATAAACTGTAGAACGTCGTCCGGGAGAGCAGGGAGAGACTGGTATTTTCGTGCTGTAGGCGCTTTATTGTACCAGCGAAACGTAACAGGAATTATGGGAGCTCAGCTCCTTCTGTCGGCGTTTTATTGTACCAGCGAAACATAACGGTAATTATGGGAGCGAAGCTCTGTGCGAGAGACTCGTGGCCAATAGGCCCTTACATTAGCTATGAATTGCGCGGGGGGGGGGGCAGACAATATCGGCGCCCTCTTCAGCGGTCTGGGTATAATAAATTTGTCAGCGCTGAGCCGTAATATCAATAAATGATATAAATAGCTTGCTGGTGATGCCAGACTATACCGTCGTCCTCAATGCGGTCTGACTAGAGTCAAGTTGCGGATGGCGCACCGATAGCTAGCCAGAAATAATTAATAAATAATGTAAACTAATAAGTATACCTTGTACGGATTCCCGTAGCCAGACGTGTAGAATTTTTAACTTATGACTTGCACTATTTCACTTTGATTTACTCAACAAGACTAATTTGCTTCGTGTGTCGCTCTTTATATATGATTTCGTAAATTTAGAGTTTACAATTCTTGGAAACTGTCAAATTCTCGGAAAGTAAGCTTTAGTCGATTCGGAAATTTTCTTTTGTTGCTATGCGGATAAGTTATAAGGTTTTCTTAAACAAAGGCTTTAACGTTTACCAAGAATTTTCGTAGTGAATAATTCAAATATTGTGAATTATAATTAATTAAAATTTAATGGAATCATATATTAAACAAAACAATAAATTTTCATTGCTAGGTACTTCAATCCTGAACGTGTGTAATTATTAAAATTTCTAATAAATTTTCTTAAATAATTATTTTAAAAATAAAAATGGATTTTTTTTATCATAACAAACTTATTCGATTAACTTATTTTCAAATATTACTGATTCTGTTATTGAAAAGTATTGTCATATTAAAATAATTTAAAGAAATTTTCAACATATATAAAATTATTTTCATGAATTATAATGCATTATAAATAAAATCATTAATTTTCGAAGGAAACAAACATATTTAAACAAGTATATATCTTTAATAAAATATATATTTATTATAAGTAATTTTGTCTTAAATTTAAAGCATCGTAATTAAAAATCTATATAGATATGAGGTTTTTATTAATAATGAAAAGAAATATGTAACTAAAATTGAAAACACATACTTTCAATAATTTGTAATCTAAGAAAATTAAAAAATAATAAATTATCTTTAATTTATCTAATATTTAATTTACAAGATAAATTCGAACTTTTTAAATCGATCTTATTAATTAAAAAAATTGCGAAAGAGAAAGAAAAATAAATAATAGGAGATAAAATAAAAAAAGTTTATAGACATGTATTCGAGATTCAGAGAATCTTTCGAATGTTATCATTTGGGGAAAAATCCCAACAACTATCATTTCAATGAAATACTTCAACGGTTAACATTTCAATTATTCAATTCAACGGTTAACATTATTCAATGGTCATAACTTCTAGGAAAAATTTCCAATGGTCCTTGGAGATTCGAAAAGTCGGTACATCTGCAATGATACACAATCACCTCCATTGCTTCTAGCTCTATGATCGGCCCTTTGTCCTCAGCTAATAAAGCTGCCGCGTGGCTATTTTAGACAAGCGTATCACGAGGCGTGGTAGTAGATTTTCAGTCATTGACGCAGTCAGTCATCCATGAAGGCTAGTCGGTCAGCAAGCTACTAATCACAACAGAATGAAAACGCATCAATTCACCTGTGCTATAATAAACGGTTCGATACGATCTCCTTAATATGAAATAATTAAACATCCACACGGAGAATCCGGGATAGTGAAATAATTCCACATCGATACGGAGCATTCGGGATACTGCAATAATTCTATATCTATAAGGAGCATTCGGAATAGTAAAACATTCATGACAAAATAGGTCAAGACTATTGTATCTTTGTGAGTAAACCAAATCGAAGTCATAAATCATTGTTAAAATTTACAACAATCCAACACATTAATTATGTAATTGTAAATAAACAATAATAAACTATATTTATCAAAGAAGCAAACGCTATACTCTACATCACTTCCACTTAATCTCTTCCCAGCCCGCTAGGGCGGGCGACAAATTATTATAAAGGTATCGAATCATTAGCAGTTCGAGCCAGAAAATCAGATAGTTTCGAACAACTCATCATAAATGAATAAAATGATAAAGCCATTGTTACTTTACAGATACTTGCTTCGACTAAAACTTATAAAATAATACTGTAATATAATTTATGAAAATTTTTTCATAATGTATTACTTAATTAAATTATCCAAAGAAATGGAAATTATTTCGAAATGATATACTTGTTTTACACAACTTTATATCTTTTATTACATGTATAAGCAATATAAACATGTGTACTATAATTTGTAAGTTTTAAAAATATTTAAACTCTAAAAGCAATGTGAAAGTATTATTAATCAATTTATAAATTAAGATGAATTAATTTATTAACTACAAAGTAAATGATCTTATCTATTTATAAGATACCCTTTTTATATTAGATTATATATTTGATAAAAATTATTCAGAATACTGACACTCGAATAAAATAACCAAAGACCGGCGTAAAACTTTTTTTCTCAGGACTAAAGTACTATAACAAATAATTTTTTAAATAAATATTAAGTATCATAAAATTGAACTGTCATAAACAAAATATAAAATTTTTAAAAATTTTAATATAGAAACTACGTGAAAAAAAGATAGAATAAAACTAATAAAATTGTAATATATGAACAGATATATATACATAAAGTGTAAGAAGAAAATGGAGCGAAACAAGAAAACAAATAGCATGTAGCTGTTTTTATAACTACCTACTCGTTTTTTATAATTTCAAAAAAAGTTGAATATTATGAAATATAAATATATTTTAAATATTATAAAAATCAATAAATGTAATAAATTTAATTTATTCAGTAATTTATAAAAAGAATTTTAGCTTATCAATCTGTATTCTTCATGTGATTTATAAGGATGTTATTCAATGATTTTAGTATGTACTGAATTATCTTAAACATTAATTTATGTATCAAAAGAACAATCAAATTTTACAGTAGATATTTTCATTATATAATTATTCAAATCAAGGTATTCTTAATTTGAAAAAAGTATTCAATGTATGTACGTAATATTTAAAGATAATTTTTAATAAGATTAAGGCATTGGAGTATACTTAATAAATAAACTTAAAGTAAATAAATAGTAACATTAATAGATACCCGATTATTCTAGAATCTTCAAAGTTCCTTATATCTGTGCATAATATATAGACATATATATATTTTATAAATATATTTATAAATAGTTCGTTATAAATAATTCCTTTATTTTATTTTAAAGTTTCTTTATTATACCATTTATTAGTGTTCGGAAATTGGAGCAGTTTAAGCAGAATTTAAATTGGAAAAAGTACAAGCTCCCGGATGCTCATGTGTGTAAACACGATTCAGCGAATTCGGGAATTTTCCTACGCCGTAAATTTGAATATACGACAATATTTCCGCATAGAAGCGCCGATGAAGCTTCTAGAACATTCCAAGGCTGTGTCCTTCGATGCTTCTAGAATATTCCAGAGCTTCGTTCTCTGACGTTACTACGATTTTTGGCATTTATATATGCGTGCATTATTAACAGAATCTGCGACAACAAGTTAGTAATTTAACAGTGATGCCATTGGAATTGTAATCAATAAGGTGCGCAGCCACGCAGTCAAACAGCATACCCTGTCGGTAGTTTATAAGATACATCCTCTTTATTATTTCTACAAGCTAGTCATTGATTGAGCTAGTCGAATCACGTTTAACATAAGGTCTGCCAAGAAAGGTGACGCAACACGTTCTCTCAGGCCAACCAGGCCGGAGAATTTCGTTCACCCAGCTACAGCCGAGACAGGTGACAGCAACACGCTCTCAGGCCGACCAGTGCGGTGAAATAGAAATATTTTCTACACATAACAAGAATTGATTTTATCATCTATAAAAACATAAATATTAAGTAACCCTTCATTGATAATTAATTTTCTCCCAATTTAAATAAAATATATTATTAATAAATTTCATTTTCTTTTTATAAAGTATAATATTGTTTTAATAATAGCCCATGGTACACATAATACTTCTCAATAATAAACTGAACATAAATTTCTATTAAATCCATAATAAATTTATAGTATTAATAAAAAATAAGGAATGTTAATAAATTAACAGTTATATAGATACTATGTGTCTATAAATACTTAATAACTTTATAGTCGTACCAACTTAAACGAACAGTTCTATAAAACATATAAACACTATACAACTTAAACTCTCGTATAAATTACAGAGTGACAAGTCGATAAATTTTGCACATTATACTTAATAATTAAATTAGAAGTGAAATATTCTAATAAAAAAAATTTATATCAAAGTTATTAAGATATATTTACTGTTATTAACGTGTATTAACTGATATTAACGTGTATTATTTCTACAGTCAGGCCGTCATTTCACTTGTTACTATATCACTACATACAGCCTAGACTCAGTTAATATTGATACCAACAATAAAAGTACGGAATTATTGAATATAATTGATAATAAAATGAGCGTACAAATTAGTCTAGTACATTTCGTCTCTCATCATAATTCCATTCCTTGAATAATTCCGCTTTATAATGATAAATGCACATAAAAATACAGAAAAGAGTAATTATATTAATTTAATATTAATGTAAATATTATTTCTCTAATGATTCAATCATTAAAAACATTAATCAGTGTGCAGTTTAGTAAAATATATATATTAAATTGATTTGTATAAATTTTAAACATTATCTCAAATTTAATTTGAAATTAAATCAAATTTGAATTATTTTACAAATTGAAAATTGTTTCCCTAATTGACAAGGTATAAATTTCTTTAAATTTATTTAGTCCTGTTAAAATAAAAACTAATAATTAATAAATTGAAATTGAAAATAAATTTAAATATATATATATTTTTTATAAAATATTCCTTAAACAATTAATCATATATATATATATATATATAAATACCTACGTAAAAAAACCGAATTATAATATTTTTCCTAAATTATTCTATAAATTGAAAAACTTATATTACTTTATATAGATTCTACTGTTCCTAATATTTTATAAAACATTAATTCACTAAATATATATTTGATATATCTTTATTAAACTGTATTCATTTATAAAAGTAGATCTAAAATAAAGCGCATTAATATTAATTAATTTAAAATAAAGATCAACATTAATTATTCAAATGATTTAGATCAAACATTTGCTCTTTTATTATTAAGCTGCAGTATTCATCGTGCAGCATGTAAACAGAACTTTACGTAATAATTTATTGATGAATTCACTAGCAATGTACATTTACAAATTACTAACTTTCTCTTGTATTTTTAAACACCACAATCTATCTTAAAATTATTACAGATCATACTGTACCAGTAAAATAAATCAGTATTTCCGAATTATTTATTTTTAAGTTACTTTCAATTTGAAATTAATTATAAATATTTTATTCTTTATTAATTCTGATATTCTTTAACAAATATTTAATAAATACTCTATAATATCTAGTAATCATTTAATAATGCCACCTTGATTTTCCATCATGAAAGTTGCCGTATTAGACAAAATGTTTACAGTAAAACTAACCATCTAATTTACTTTAATTAATTTTAAAAATAATATATTTAAAAAGACATATAAGTATGAATACTTTTTTGCAATCTTCAATGATCTAAGATTATTAGAAGCATGATTAACGCGAATGCTTTCTATGTTAAATAAATTAAGACAGATTTACTTAATATTTGATAATATAACATTCGCTAAATTATTAAATTTTTAGACATATTAATGTGCTTTGAATTCAAATTAATAATTAAATAATAAAAATATAAACAAAAAAATATGCATCATTTACTTAATTTCAATTATTTATTTATGTCTATTTAAGTATATGATTATACGTATACATATATGCCCATATGGCTTAGGCAGTATATGAATGTACATTATACATTTGGCAAGATCGAACGAATGGGGAAAGTAGATATATTCAGAGCAGTCGAAACAAGAAAGTTAACCATGAACTGTGTGTATTTTTGGTTATGTATGTCCAAGAGAATATAGAATTTATATGCTATTTAATACGAAAAAACTGTTGCTTGGCCCTAAATACTTCAATTGAAATTAAAATTAGATTTGCTTGAGAATGAATGAAAATAGAGGATGAAAGAAAAAGCATTGAAATTCAGAAACAAAATATTATAAAAAAATCACTTTATATAACTAATCTATAAAATTTATACTCTATATATGCAATTTTCAAATTCAAACAATATAAATTCTTTCTTTGCATTACTTTATTTTAAAGTTATCATTTTTTACGTAAACATTTTATAAACATATTGGGAAAAATATATGCATGCGCGTATTTATAAAAACGTGCAAGCATACACACATGCATATACACCACGCGAGCGACTAGGTATATGTATGTATATTTAAACATTAAACTGTAAAGTTTCTTGCATGTATTGATAAATGCTATTTTTATTGTGTTCTCTTTATACATTTACTTAAAACTTCTTAATATAGTCTGTGGGTGAAAATTCGAAAATAATAACTATGACATAAATAATGTAGAACTTTCTTCCCTAGTGTTTTGGTTATAAATATCGCATATTCTTACAGGACCCTAATTTAAAGCAACTTTTTCATATATATATATATATATATATATATACAGAAAAAAAAAGATATATAATTGTTCGAAATTGAGTGTTTGTTTTCTGGCTCGAACTATTAATTCAATAGTTCAGAATATTAGCCTCTCGGTTAGGAGGAAAAAAGACACAATTGGAAGGGCTGAAAACATTATGTAATATATATTTTGAATGAAAATATTGTTTTATTCTGGTTTATGAATTATTATAATATTGTAGTTTTGTTGGTTGCTTCAAGTAAGTGAAAGAGGAAAGTATTCTCTTGCAGTAGTGCAGGTGTTTCCATGTGTTCTTGGTTGTCGTTGATATGGAAATTACTGTGGATGTTAAGTATTGAGTTTATGCTGATGCTGTAAGATTCAGCACGAGAAATCGACCATGCTCATCCGTGAGCATGGGGAGATGGTAATGTTGATGGCAATGGTAATGGTAATGGTCATCAATAAGGCTTCGTAGGGAGAATAAGTATATTTAAAAGGAGAGAATACGGTATTCTTTACGGTAGTGGTTACGTAAATCGACCATACTCCAAGGGAGAATGAGAATATTAGAGTGTTAGTTACACGCAAGATTAAATTATAAACAGTTCCTTCAAGGACGGAAGGACTTGTCACCAACCTTGATAGGCTGAATTCTAGCCTCGACAATGTATTTACATGTAGAAGATGAAAGTACGAACTCCGGCCTGCTCGGCTTGAGAGAGTGTATTACGTCACTTTAGTAAGCTTTACACGTTACGTGATTCGAGCGTTGATGACTAGCTTCTACAAATAATAAAGGGATGTACCTTATGAACTACCGAAAGTGCATGCTGAATGGCTGCGTGGCTGGCGCTCCTTATTGATTACAATTCCAATGGTTTCATTGTTAAATTACTAGCCTATAGTAACAGCTTATTATAATAACGCACGTATGTTCTTATACCGGTTGTCTGATATGCGGCTAAAATTTATAGTCGCAGGTTAAACTCATACTAGATGGATGTGAAAATGCATTAATTAATAACGACAAATGAGCGAGGTCTAGAATTACAGTGAGCCATAACTGAGTTGATAGTAAAAACACCGTGAGCCAGGTGAGTAGCGACTGAGAGGATGTTCAATGTACAGTGCATCCCGGTGCGTGGCGAGCTGCTCTTAAATACATGCGTAGCAGCTTGCGACGCCGGCAGCAGCGCCGATGCCTGTTGTTATGCCGAAAATCGTAGTGACGTCAGAGAACGAAGCTCTGGAATGTTCTAGAAGCGTCAAAGGACACAGCCTTGGAAGGTTCTAGAAGTTTCATCGGCATTTCTATGCAGAAACAGTGTCGTATATTTGAATTTAAGGTATAGGAAAATTCCCGGATTCGCTGAATTGTGTTTTCAAATATAAGCATCCGGGAGTTTGTACTTTTCCCAATTTTAAATTCTGCTTAAACTGCTTCAATCCCGAACAGTAATGAAAGAGCGTATACATTTATTAAGCATAATTAATATTTAAGTAATTGTAATGATATTAAAGTAAATAGTAAGGGCATACTTAAATAGATAGGTAGTCGACATGAAAATGAAAACAATCTGGAATGTTTTTTTCGCATGAACTCTATAAGAGTAATAGCATATAAAAAAATAAAATAACATGATCACCCATTTAAATAAATAAATAAATATATATATATATATATATATATATATATATATACCTGTAATCTTAAGTATCTTAGACTCATTATTCAATAAAAATGATAAAAAGAAGTTTAAGTAACAAAATTATATTTCTAACTCAACTAAAAAAAATCAGGAAGAGATCAATAAAAATATACAATAATATAAATTGAGAAATATTGAGAAATATATTGAGAAATACGTTATCACAGCCAAAGCGTGAAACAACTGATAATACATGGGCAGAGAAAACAAATGAATAAAAAATCAAATAAATAACTATGATACACAAAAGATAAGGCAATTAAAAAAATGAGATATTGATAAAAAATAATAATAAAAATAAAGAGCAAAACATGCGTTCGGACAACCATAAAAAATGCATAATAATGTAGAATCATAAATAATATAATTTTTTATATAATATATCAGTCTTCTATTAAAATTTTATATTTGCGAAAATTAAAATATACAATAAATAATTAAAAACTTCATTTTTGATATGAATTTTACATCTACGATTCCTTGAAACAAATATTTTAAAATAGAATACAATTAAATAAAAAAATAAGTAGAAATGTAATTTTAGATTTAAAATAAAAATATATGTAATAGTTAAACAATTTAAAAATATTTTAATTAGTACTTTTTATCATAAATGTATTAAAGAATAAAAAATTAAGTTTGGTGAAGCCAAAAAACTTATGTTGAGATGAGTCGGTCGAATAATACTGTTCGGATTTAAAGGGTTAGCTTATGGCTCGAACTCCCAATTCAATAGTTCAGTGGATTAGTCTCTCGGCAGGATAATTTTAAAGGAAATCAATAACGGACAAGGCTGAAAAATATAATATATTTATTTTAAAAGAAGGTTTAACGAGTGTAAACAATTATAATAATATTGCACTGTTGTGTAGAAATAAATAATTCTGTTGGATTATTCAAAATATGTGTTCTTGTGATTTTTCTGCTATAAAGGCTTCTTTGGATATTGCTGTGTTACTTTGAGGTTATGTTGATGTTACCAATGTCAGCTGATGTCGTCAGTCAATCATGCTTGTGAGGCAGCATGAGAAGATGGTAGTTGAATCAAGTATGCTTGATTGATGAATAGCTATACTTGATGTGGTGTTAGATCTTAAATGGAATTTATTATGTAATCAATTATGTCTTTAATTATGTAAAAGGGACAGCAGTAGAATCTAGTCACAGGAAAAACAATTAGAAGTAGTATTTCTAATTCGTGGAGGATTTGATAATCCGTATCTGTAGAGTCTATTAGTCGATCTGTGTTGGTCATGTGTAACCAATGTGTGTGAACCACAGTGACTCTTGCGTCAGCTGTTCAGGGCCTGCACGGCTCCGAAGTGTTCTTCGGACGAGCGCTAGTGTGCCCTGTTTGTGCTAGCGGGCCTGTACCAAGTCGAACGGTTAGTTCGAGAGAGCGTAAGTGTGCCCGATCGACAATAGAGAGAGATGTGACTCTTCGAAAGAGCGTAAGTGTGCCCAGGTTGTGCTAGCGGGCCTGTACGATGTCGAGGGATCAGTTCGAGAGAGCGTAAGTGTGCCCGATCGACAATAGAGAGAGATGTGACTTGTTTATTTATTAATATAAAGATGTACCTGGTGAACTGCAGGTTGGATGGATTCGATGCTGTGTATGTAATGTTTCCCTTGATTACAATTCCATTGGCTTCACTGTAATCACTTATTAAAGAATTGCCGATTATCTTTTCTATGCACGCGGGTACTCTTTACTATGCTGCCGAAAATGTGGCCACGCGGCGTCTTTACAGTATACTTGCACTGACCGGCAGTTACGCTTGATGGAGAGCGATATATGGTTTATGGTATTTTCCTTTAGCGTGAGAAAACGAAGCTTCTAGAAGTTTCGAAGGCGTCCCTTTTTGTGAGTGCTGGCAGTAAATAATATTTCAAATCGTAACCTTGCTCGGACTTGCCGAGTTTTGTTTGTAAACATTTTCTCGAGTGCCCGCCGCGGTCCGCACGTGCGGATCAGCCTAGGCGCACGTGGTGGCCAGCCTTGCTGCACGCGCGGTCAGTCTAGGCGCAAATGCGGTACGCCGGGCTGCGTAAATGGCCTTTCTTTTGTTTGAAATTCATGGGACTGCTTCAATCCCGAACAATTACCTATAACATTTTAATATTAATAGATATTAAAAATCATTCACATTAAAGAAAATGTAAAATATTAATAACTATTATTAAAAATAATATATAATCCGTATAACGTAAAATGAAATTTCATATATGTAAATTTCTTAATGAATTATTAGTAATAGTTACTAAATAAAGAAAGACGTAAAATTAAAAAAATATATAATTAAATTTTGTTAAAAAAACATACCATTATCTTCATTAATAAATAATAATTAATGAAACCATGTTTTAGTGGGCATTCTTTTTAAGTTCAATATTTATTATAATAATCCATATAAAATAAAGAACTCTATGTAATAAATACTACACAGTTAATAGTTAAATAAATATTATTATATATTATATTATTATTATATTATATATTATATTATATATATATTATATATATATATATTATATATTATATATATATATTATAGATTATATATATATTATTATTATACATTATATTTTTTGAAAAATATAATAAATATTAAAAAATTAAGTTACCATAAATGGTTTTGATTAATATTACAAATTTATTTAAAAGTTATAATTCATATTGATAAATCATTTAAAAATTATAATTAATATTCTAAATTTATAATAAATAGTAAATTGATATTTATTAAGTTTTGAATTTGCAAAATTAGATGCAATATCGGTCCAACAGATAAATAAAATATACGAAGAATTAACACTAAACACTTTTAAAACTATCATGAAAGAAAGCGTATGCACATAAATTGCTGGTATTTTTCTTTGATGAATGTATAAGACATATAACATACATATTCTCGCTTGAACGTCAAAGAGAGCAAGATTATGAAATATATACTTCTATATAATAAGATATATATAGTAAGTATATATATATAAATAATTAGAAGTAATACGTAACTTTTATAATTACGTCTAAAACTGAAAAATTTATATGAAAAAGAAAAGCATATTTAACTATTTGTCTCTTTAAAATATTATAGATATAAAAACATACATTCGAAAAATTTCCATATTTTTTAAAGAATTTTTAAGAAAAACTTTAAGCTGACAGTTCCGTCAAAAAGTATTTTATTACAATAAGATTAAGAATATGTATTTAAAATTACAGAGTTGACTACATAAAAACTAAAATTTTTAATGTTTTAAGAATATCTTATTTATCATATTGTCTAAAAATAGAGTACCGGGCAAGGAGGGCCAAGTAACTAAGATTAGGTGTGAGCTCCAGATGTTGATAGAAGGATTGCAGGCTAGTGGACAAGATAGTACATGTATTCAATAAAGAGCAGTTTTGTTATTTAGTTTGTTTTATTTATGATTGCACTAGTTGAATTATAATTAGTTTTATTTTTATAATTGATTTTTTTTGGCTTTTCTTGATTTGTATGTTTATTGCCACTGAACTATCACATAAGTCGCATACACAGGAAGAAGTTGATGCCTTGCTGGTCCTCTATATATAACACACGTGTAGATGGAATAATACACACAGAAGAGCGAGATCGTAAACCCCCGCGCTTCCTTGTATATGAGCACGTGGCGTTGCTTGTATTGCTTGTGGTATGTTTTGCAGATAGCTTTACGTATCTGCAGATTCGCGCGTATAAATTGATATAGTTATGTATTAATTAGGAATGGAACGTCACCTCGTAGTTCTGCACGTTGTGTATAGCTATGTTTTGTCTT